>NC_050447.1:13778144-13875644 GCF_903995425.1 Onychomys torridus
CCACAGAGAAATGAATGGCTCATGAGGGCTTCCTGTACTCCAGGCCTCACAGGAAACTGAGTTCGTTCCAGCCAGAGCAATTGAGCCCAAGCCAGACAGCACAGTTGGGTGGCTCTCCTTCACCACCATTTCATAGACAAGGAAGGGGACTGACATTCCTACACATAGCAGAGTCCACAGGCTACCAGACACTCCATCTACTTCTCCCTCACCACCCCAGCCCCTCGCTGAAGGAAAGGGGTTTTTGCAACTCCCTTGCAATTTTTGTAAGGCTTAAGTGAATGACATGTCAATGTGAATGGTTATGTGAAAGAACCATTCTGAATCCTTCTAGATGACTCTTCTGCTCTGGCCACAGATGACATCTTAAATGGTGGAATCTCAACCTCCTGAGTTCATGAGTAGGCACATGAAGAACTCTCTCTTCTCCTTCTCCCTCCTACTGCTGACTGACAAGAGGAGTGAATAAGAAACATGTTTCTGACAAGTGAATTCCCAACTCCCCCAGAATTATCTTCATTGGGTTGATTCTTGGTCTCAGTAGCGTGACCCAACATATTCTAGTCAGATATTCTACCTAGCAAGTACCAACCACTGTCAAAACTGACACCTGAAAAGCAATCATGACACCAGTTAGCTGTCTCAAGATTTGAATGTTAAAATCCAGTAGGTATTTTTGGGGAAGCTACTAAATTCCAGGCTTTATGGTTTGCCGGATCATCAAGATGAACAAGATCCATGGCTTTCCCGGTCATCTAGGGTGACAGGTTTACAGAAACATAATGATGTTGTGTGAGAAGTTTTTAATAGAGGAGCCAGAGAGCTTCTTGCCAGAAGCTTGAGGGTGCTAGGGGTCAAGAAGACCCCCAGAGAAATAGCATCCTTTGAGTAGGGCTTTGGAGGCAATTTACTAAGTAAAGAAGGCTTGGGGGAAATTCAAGACTGTAGGACTGCAGAGGGTCAGAACATCTGTCCAGTCTGTGTGTCTCTCCTGTGCTAACACCTCCCCCACACCCTTGAGGTCACCTTAGCAGGCACCCTTCCTGGAAGCCTCTCCACCTCTGCTCTTCCCACCTCCCCCTCCACTCATCTCTGCTCTGGTGGCACTTGAGACCCTGCTCTAGTAGCCTTTGCTCATTATTCCTCATCTTCCCACTGCATTAAGGCCTTTCCAGAACAGACATTGTCACGGTATGTCTGAGCCCAGCAGTGACACTGTCCTATAATAGGTACTAAAATATATATGAAAAGGTAATGAAAAAGGGTAGAAAACCAACTAAAAGCAACTGAAGATTTCATCCCAGACCTAAAGAATTCTGGGTTCTGCAGCTTCAGTTTCTAAAATTAATGAAGAGGCAAGGAAGGGCTACCCAGACAGTGCCCAGGGACCTAGCCCATTTGGGGAAACTCAACTGAGCTAGGAGGAGGCTGATCTTTAAAGTACAAAGAGGGACAGCAGTTCACTGTGGTAAGGTCATGGAGGTCCCAAAGGCTTTGACTTTGTTCAATCATCAGTGGGTTGGCTGTTGACCAGAAAATAGCATCTCTATTTCCTATCATTTCTAATTTATCTAAGAGTCTCTATGGCTTTCCAGAATGTCTGTTAACAGATTTCAGCTTCTGGGTGGTAAGTTCTAAATGTCACAGTTTTTATTGATGCTTCCTCAGCCTGAGACCTAAAACCGATCCTATGTCCAGAAACCAACAGATAATGAATGAGTCCTTGCTGCATAGAGTAGGGGAGGACTACTGAAGAGCCAGAAGTCAGAAAATACTGAAGCTTAGTTGCCCATAAAGAGTAAGGAAAGACAGTCTGAAGCAGGTTGCTGTGGAAGTCCCAAGACCATTTGTACTGGCTGTGTGTGTGTGTGTGTGTGTGTGTGTGTGTGTGTGTGTGAAGCTGCTTATAGACTATGAGTCAGGATGTACCTCTGTGTAGCTTTTTAAGCTCTGATCCTCAAAACCCAACCCCAAGGTGAATTGGAAGCAAAAAGAATGCAGCCCAGTATCAAAAGTCACTTCAAGGTCATCATACCTCTCCTTGACATATATTTTTTTCCAAACACAAAAAGCACCAACATAGACCTCAGCTACTCTAGTACATTCCTCTTTTCTTCCCCATCCATTTCTCATAGTTCCTGGAGTTCTGTTAAACAATCCTTTTCTACACTATGAATTTGTATTACTCTCATTGGTTAATAAAAAGCTGACAGGCCAGTAGCTAGGCAAGAAGTTAGGTGGGAAAGCCAAACTGAGAATGAAGGGTAAGAAGGAGGGTAGAGTCAGGAAAGGTGTCAGCCAGCCACCAAGCAAGCATAAATAGAAATATGAGTTAATTTAAGTGTAAGAGTTAGCTAGTAACAAGCCTGAGCTATCAACCAAGCATTTATAAATAATATAAGCCTCACTGTGGTAAGTTGGAAGTGGCTTTTGGGTATTTGGGAACAGGCAATTGGGACAGAAAACATCTGATTACACTGAAGCATCTCTGGCTCACCACCCCCATGCTCAGCATTCTAAGCCCTGCCCTCTGACTTATTTCTCTTGCCTCCTTTCTTCTCTAGATTTTGAGTTTAAGGGGCTGGTCTACACACAATGCCTCTTTGGAGGGTTGGAGGCCAGCCCAGCCCACATGCTCAACTCTAGTGAGGAAATCAGAAATGTCTGGGAGCATTCTTATTAGAAACATCATATCCCATTATGTATTAAATGATGGGACAAAAAGGCTCAGGGGAGGCCCAAGCATGTGTATGGTGTGTCCAGACAGGATTCTCTGAACTTACTATGGAATATCAGGTTTCCTGGGACAGAAACACTTTCCATGTCCTTCTAGAGGCAAAGACTCCCAGCCTATGTTGAACTTCAGAGAGTGCCATATGCTGCTGGTGACCAGAATCCAAAGGTAGGTTTGACCCAGTGTTTCACAGATGACTTCCCCCCTTGCATCCTCAACCAACTTTATTAATTGCCTGTGATTTGACAGCAGAGCACATTTCAAATTTTCCCACTGCAAAATATATCCTATTTTGAAATATTGCAGGCATTACTATGTTGCTTGAATACTTCCCAGGCCTGGAATCAATCCTGCTCTAACCAAATGGTTGAGAAAAGGTCCCCTGCCACTTTCCATTCATCTCAGATGTTGGTCCCACCATAAACGCTCCATTCTAAAGCATCTTTTCCCACAGGCCTTGCAGTGTTTGGAGGTTGGTACCACTTCCTCATAGCAGATTCAAAGTGGGAGGGTCAATTCTGTCAGAGCAGCTCAAGTTGTGTGTGGAGTGTAAATTCACCAGGAATTAGTATAATTCCCACACCACAGTTGAAGTATGAGGACTGGAATTCAAAGCAGAAATCTTAACAGCAAATAAGCCTGTTAACTGTGCATGCTCAACAGGCTGAAACTTCAAGAGGAAAGTCTCAACTTTGAATATTTCTAGAGAGCCCAATACTTGCCAGCCGATATCTTTTCACCTTTACATCTTGATCATTTATTCCATTCTCGGCTACTTCCCTCTCAGGAATGCTACGACGGCATCAAACCGTGCTGCCTGGCTGAGCCTGGTGCACAAATTTGTAATGTGAGCTGGGGAGGTTGAAGCAGGAGGCTAGGTTACCTAGTAAGACCTGGTCTCAAGAAACAAAGGGTGGGAGGTGTAGCTCAGTGGTACCACCCTTTCCTAGCATGGCCCTGGGTACAATCCATAGCTCTGCAAATTAAAAAGAACATCATTCTCAAAGAGTATTCTCTAGGACCTTGGTCCCTCAAGGTGGACTGTGAGAATAGTGTCCTCCAGTTAAAGGCACTTGGGAAAGGACTCAGGCTTCCTTGGAGATTTACAGCCCAAACTCACTGAGTTTGACTAATTTGAGTTCCCTGGAACCATTGACTGGGACAGAAGTTCCTGTGTCCTGACAGGTGAGAGGATTGTGATAGGAAATGAAAGCAGCCAGGTTGGGCTGCTTACAGAGCAGGGACTCAGTCCTGCTAGGGGGAATATGTGCTGTACTGCCACCCCACCAAAAGGGCAAATAGAAAGATCATAGGGTTCCACATCAGTCACTGCCCTTCTGGTGGAGGAGCTGCTCCCAAGGGATGATGGAAATGTAGCTGCTGAGAGTCACACCAAGTCAGGGTGCAGAAGGACACTGACCATGGCCACCAACACCATGAGCCCAACATTTTAAAAATCCATTTGATCACAGGACACTTTTTCCTTTTCTAGAGAGTGTTAATTCATGCACAGTGTGGTGGTTTGGCTTCCATATCTCTCAAATGCATCAGAACCAGCCTGGCTGGCCCTGGCTCTCTTCCCCTAGTACAGTACTATCTCCATCAGCAACACAGGTGCCACAGTGACTGGGCAGTGCTTCCCTACCCAAGTGTTTCTCCGGAGGATGTCTGACCCCAGGGACTCTGCTTCAGAGACGAGCTGTAAAACATGATTATGTAGCATCGCATTCACTTTCTGTCCACATTTTCTTTTGTTCTCTCTGGTATTCTCTCTGGTGCCAACTCTTTGAATTACTGCCACGTTCTGTGTTTCCGTTTAATCAGCTAGCTCATCTCTGAGATTGCTGTCACCCAGGGCTTCAAATGAAGAGCTTTGGGTAATCATTTCTCAGTGTCTTCCCACCTCTCCCTAACACCTCTTCCCACCCACCTATTATCCCATGCGTCTTCTTTCTGCCCTTAGCTGGGACTCATTTTTGAAAGTCAATTTAGCTTGCTTTCTGCTCGGGCCTATTAATGCAATGAATTTCAATGGTATTGCCTTCATTAATTCTATGTGTGCTACAGACTGACGCAGGAGATGCCTGTCCACCCACGTGTGTTCACTTTTCAGAAGGGAGAGAGAGCAGTGCCTGCCTTAGATGTAGGCTTTGCACAGCTTCGGCTGATTCCCTCTCTCTCTCTCTCTCTCTCTCTCTCTCTCTCTCTCTCTCCAGTGCACTGAGATTCACTTACACAATTCCTCTCTCTGGCCTTTTCCTACCAGCTCACCTTGGCTACAGTCTCTGATTCTGCTTGCTCACGACTGGGGGGGGGAGGGGGAGGTTTACACTATAGCTGCCCGTCTGTCTTTCTAAAGGATGGAATATTCCACCCAAATCTCTCCCAGAGTCTCCCAATCTATAACGGCAGAGGAAGACAAGAGTGCTCTGCTCTCCTCCACAGGAGCCTTATTGTTCCCTGGAGATACTGATCTCTTGACCATGCCCTTGCCTCCCTCGTTGGCTTTCTAGTCCTTAAAATGTCAGGGAAACTTAAAAATCCTTCTGACATTTCAGTTTGAGCCATGTGTTGTTCACTTTGTCATTATAACCAAAATACCCAAGGAAACTGCTCAAGGTGAGAAGGGTTTATTTTGGCTCACAGTTTCAGAAGACTTGGTCCATTGTGGTGGGGAGGCCATGGCAAAGCAGAGCAGCCTGCATCATGGTAGGCCAGGAAGCAGGGAGAGAGATGACATGCTGTTTTTCTCTTTCCCTTCTCTTATTCCATACAAGCCTGCAGCTCAGGGGATGGTGTTGCCCATGTTCAGAGTGGTTCTTCCCTGCTGACTTGGTCCTCTCTGGAAATGCTCTTGGAGACACACACAGAGGTTCTTCTAGGTGATTCTGGATCCAGGTAAGTTAACAATGAAAATTAACAATTACAATCTGGCATCTGTCTAACTCATCAGAGGTGAGTGTGGCTACCATGGATCCTCTCTATCTTTGAATTTCAGGCAGGGAACTGGGAAAGAGTGGAGTGGGGAGGAGAGAGAGGGAAAAGAAGAGAAAGATCATTTGGACATTGGTCAGAAACAGTAGAATAAGAGGACTGAGAAGATTAAGACTCCAGACCCCAAGCTACTCAACTTCCTTTTATCCAAATGTCACTCTTCTGTTAGGAGCTGTCTGCCAACTAGTTAAGAGATGTAGAGGGAGCCAAATACGTGAAAAATTCCTTGCACTTCTGAGCTTTTATCACTTCATAAATGAATTCTGACTTGGAGAAGTTTGGCTATGGGCAATTTATTTCAACTTTTCATGATTTACATTTTTAAACACTAAATGGGGGGTGATAATCCCAATTTAAGAAATTGTTGTGGTATAGGAAGAAACTAAAGAAGTAGCACTGAAAATGTTTCATAATATTTTAAAAATGTGAGCTCCTTAGGTAAGTTACTGAGCCTGCCTGTGCTTCCATGTTTGTCTGTCCAGGCCTATAATAAAATAAACAATTGATGAAAACTATAAATTCATGGGCCCAGAGGCTGGACATCTAAGATCAAGACACATCGGGCCTAGTGTCTGGTAAGGATGCTTCCTCAGAGCTTGTTCTGCCTGCATGCCCTCACGTGGCAGAAGGGCCAATCAGCTTTTTTCAAGGGTAATCGTGTGAGTTACTTTTGTGTTGTAGTGACAAAAATTTCTAACATACGTAACATAAGGGCAAAGTTTATTTCAGCTCATTGTTTCAGAGGCCTCAGTTCATCATGGTGAACTCTGTAGCATCATGATGAGAAGGGTACAGAGGAGTAGAAATCTGTCACCTCACAGTGTCCAAGAAGCAGAGAGAACAAGACCAGTGACTGGGTACAATCTTCAAGGGTATCCTCTGAGTTTCCTATTTTATCTAGCTGTGCCCTACCTCCTGAATTTCCTACCATCACCCAAAATAGTGCTACCTATTAGGGAACTTGTGTTCACTATGTGAGCCTGTGGGGAACATTTCATACTCAGACCATAACAGAACTCATCCCATGAGAGAGGGAAGACATGAATCTTGAACCTGACCAGAAGTGGGCATACATAGCACCCTCACCAATCAGTAAACTCCACACACTCACTGCACTGCTTTGAGAATCCGTAAGGGAATATGAATAAGACTTTTAAATGAGTATCTGACAATGGCAAGACCCTGGAGACATTCCAACATCCCAAGCAGTACCTCCAGGACTGATATATATATATATGGGTGAGGAGGGGTAGTCAGGGGAAGCCGAGACCTGAACTGGCCTTTAGCTCCCATCCTGGCCACATGGGCTGGCCTGGGCATTCATTGAGGGTCCTTCTCCCCATTGAGGGCACAAAACAACATGCTCTGTATAGTAAGGGGATTTGGTATGTGGGCATGTGGACAAGCTCTGAGAGTCATCATGAGTTAGCATCCTGTGGCAGACCAGCAGAAGTACCAACAGTCTGGATCTTGGTGTCTTCAAGGGGTCAGTGTGTAAAAGGATTTTAGTTCTTAGACTGACGGTGTTGAAAGTAAGATATCCTTCAGAGGTAGGGCCCAAAGGTCTTTCGGTCATTGAGGGTGCCCTTGAGGAGTCTGTGGATCTGTGATGCCTCTCTGTTTACCCTTTGTTTATTTGTTTCCAAACCATTACATCATATATCCCCAGTCACTATGTGCTGATGCTGTGTGTGCAGCCCAAAGCAACAGAGCCAACCAATCATGAACTGGAAACTCCAAGGTTATAAGCCATTTTCTCTTTGTTAATTGATTGCCTTGGGCATTTTGTTGTATTGATGGAAAGCTGACTAACACATCTACCAAAAAGAAGGGGACTCTCTTTCGAGAGAGGAAGGAAGCCCACTGTACACAGTAGCTTATTCTCTTTTCTCCAGTGTGCTTTCTTCTGCATTGGCCTTCCTTTTAGACAGTGTCCCTGTGATATTAAAAATGGCATCTGGAATCTTAAAGCTTCTAAAAGAGTCTGATTTATGCACTATCCAAAAGGAATAATTCATCTCCTCCACTTAGTGTCAGTTAAGGTCTGTTTTTGAAAGATAGCACAATTTGGGTCATATGCCCAGCCCAAACTTTGCATAATGCCACAGAGAAGTGACATTCCAATTGGCCTGGTTTAGATCCCAGGCCCACTCTGGGGAAAGTTGGTAGTGTCAGCAACCTAGCTTCAAGCTGGAGGATAGAAAGTGGTGGTCTCCAAGGTCCTAGAAACTTGAAAATGGTGGGCATGAGTTGGAGCTCCGATTTCTTTGAACCCGTGACAAGTCAGAGTTCCTAGAAATACACTTGATATATTTCAGTGCTCACAGTTTATCGAGGAAATATTCCCAGGGAAAATGTAGAGGGTCAGGGCACTTCAGGACAAGGATGAGAAAGATGAAAAGTCTAGAAAGAGAACAGGCTCCAGAGCTAACTAACCTGAACCCACAGAGGGGTCGGAAGTGGAAAGTACACTTCTGCCCAAGGTGCCTGCAGGAACAGAGAGGTGTTTAGGACAGCTGCCTCCCCTTGGCTATGGGCACTCTAGCTCCAGCAGGCCACTGGGAAGGATTAAAGGTCCCCACAGCAGGAACAGGAGTGCACTGAAGCACACAGGACTGGAGGTATGGGACAGAGGGCCACTAGCAGCGTTTGCTGGAACCAGAGTCCATGCCTGCTGTTCCGTGCCCTGCTGCCCAGACTCCAGTATATCTGTCCAGACAGAGATATGCTCCCTTTGCTTAGAATGAGGACACTTGGCTCTCAAATCCCTCCATGATTGAAACGGAGGAATTTAATGAGAATTAGTGCCATTATGACCACTTCAAATAATCCATTTGCCAAGCCAAATGTGCCCCTGCATAGGGCAGCCTGTTGTTCCTGAACTGATCCTTGATTCAGTCACAGCAGAATCAAAGCAGCAAACAGTTTGAATGGCAGCATGCCCCAGAGGGGATTTGCTCTCCTGTCTTTCTACCGAGAGCTTCGCAAAGCGTGTCTTGCCCCACAGGGGTGGCATGCACCAATAAGGACTGGCAAACGCAATTCTGATGTGTCACTGCACATCCTTTCCTGAGATGTGTGACTGGTCCTGCTTCTCTTTCCTCGACCTTCCTGAATCTGCTGCAGGGGGATTGTCTGGGCTTTTCCTTGGCCAGATTCTCCTTATTGCTAATGGGCTCTTATAAGCTACTGTGCTAATGATGCCCAACAACTCTCCTCCTGCCATGAGCTGTATCTAAGTCATGGCAGCTACCAACTGTGTTTGGAGAAGCAGACAGTGGACTGCCTGACATTTTCCCCCAAAGTCCCCAACATTTCTCAGTCACTGGCTGTCTTCCCCACCAGGCTCCCAGGTCTTCTCCAATGCTTCTCTCAACCAGGAACAGCTTTTTCCAGCCTTCATCCCCTACAAGGATGTTGTTCCTTTCCAGAATTCTACCCAGGTCTTCTAGCCTTCACTTATCTTTCTGATTATTTGTTTAGCAGTGTAGGATTAAAATTCTCTGACCCGGGTTGAGGATTTAGCTCAGTGGTAGAGCGCTTACCCTGGGTTCGATCCTCAGCTCCAAAGAAAAAACACCACAGGGCCTTGTGCATACTAGGCAAGCACTCTGTCACTGAGCCACATCTCTAGCCTCATCCCTTTTTTTTAAAGAAGAAGGAAAGAGGCAAGGGTCAGAAAAGCAAATGATCAAGCAAAATTCTACACAAGTGAATGGATAATGAACACTTGAAATACTGAATGAATGAACTCACCATCTAATCTAGCTTTAACCATCCTCAGGCATTGTACTACATGCGCTGTAACACCTAAAAGTCATTTATTTAATGTGATCGGTTGCCTGGAAAGAATAGTTATTTTTTCCCCTTCTGGAGAACAGTCAGAGACAGAAGTACATGGAAACATCTGTAAACTGGAAGTTAGGATCCCCCTTCATCCTGCCAGTCTTTGGATGAACTTGGGACTGTTTTAGACTTTCTGAACCCTGGTTTCCAGGTCTGAGAACCATCTCTTGAGTAAGAATCCAATTTCCTCCATCTAACATCTGGATAACCTAGAGCCGGCGTACCATCTCTTCCAGTGAAGAGAAAGAATCATTCATACCTCTAAGAGGCTATTGGTTTGTGTTGTTGTTTTGGTGGTGGTATTTTTGTTTGTCCTTTTTGAGGGAAGATATCATTCTATAGCCCGGAATAGCTCCAATCTTGTGGCCCCCTTCCTCAGCTTCCTGGATGCTAGGATCACATGCCTGTACCACCATGCCTGGTGCTCATGAGCTGTTTAAAAAACTTAATAATAGGCCTCCCAGGTGCTTTGCCCACAGCTAATAATTACAGTCTCTAAGCCCTTATTTGAACTGACACCATGAGATGCTCACTCAAGAATGCTGCACGCAATTTCTCTTTAAAAGAAATGCAAAGCCAATAGACCCATGGGGGGGGGGTGGGGGCATGCATTTCTGCTAGTCATCAGGGAAATCCAAGTCTAAATCACAGCTTCACTGACCAATGGCCAGGGTAGCCTGAGCAAAAGAGGGAATTCTGACACATGCACAGACAGCTAAGTGAATCTTAAAGACACTGTGCTAACTGAAACAAGCCAGGTAAACATTTTGTGACTCCGCTTACATGAGCAACTAGACTTCAAGTTCATAGGGACAAGAATTACAAAACACCCAAGTGGGTAACTCTGTCTTCTATTGCTACAGCTAAATACCAGAAAAATGAGTGGTTTTATAAAGAATAAATGTGTATTTAGTCCATAATTGGACCAAGAAGTCAAGGGCTGAGGGGCCACACCTCTTACAGGTTTCCTTGATGGTGGCAACCTTGCAGTAATCTGTTGGTCTATCAAAGAGCAGAGCTGTCCTGGCTAGATCACCTCTGAAGCTGCTTCTATATCCATGAAAGCATGGGATTAAATTTCAACATGAAATATGGAGCTAGCCTTCAAAGCACAGCCTGAGGGGACATTTAGTGGGGGCAGGGTTTTGGTGTGGGAAGATTGAAAAGCCCTGGAGATAGCTGCACAACAAAATGAACTTAGTGCTGCTGAGCTGCATACCTAACAATCAATTCAGAGTTCTATTTCACAAGAAAAACTTATAGGCTGTTTAAAAACAAAAATGTTGCCATGGCTGAAGCTTAGCTTTCTGTGGGTGTGCTTCTAGCCAGATGAAAGAGGCCAAAAGATCTAGATGCACATGGAGCAGAGGGTCAAGACCAGCCTGGCCGTGTCTTGTGCTGAAACAGCAGAAGCTGGCCTGGTCCTTTCATGCTGCTCCACCACAGCTCTTCATCAAGCGCCATGAGCAGGCACGCAGTGACATCATGCGGGGCTGCTCGGTGGAGATGAGCATTTATTTGAAGATCTTAGTGCTCCATTTAGCCTCACCCAGAGGTGACCTTCTGCACAGAGCCAAAAGAAAAGTGATTTCTTTGATCATCCATCTGACCCCAAATGACCTCTTGCATTTTTCAATTCATTTTAAACCATGCTGCACTGGCCAATGTGATTCCAACTCTTAGCAAACAACAGCTCATGGCTTTACCAATGATCCTGGGCCAATTTCAGAATTGTTCATTTGGACAGAAACAGAAAATCTGAGCTGTCTCTCTGGCTGGGAGCAGTGGGGAGGGCAGAGGGAGGGCAGAGCAGGGAATGGTGGAATGAAGATTTGGGGTGAGCTGTGAACTGATGTTAAATTGATGCACCTTTATGCCACATCTAAGTTGGAGGAAGCCAGAGTAGTGGCTGTGGTTCCATTGTCCTCTGGTCACCATCAGTGTAGCCCCAGGAAGGACAGCCTGAGTCCCCTGCATTGTTTATGATACTTGGAGCTGCAGGTAACACAAACCTAGGGTGGCTTGAGCAGTGGAGAGTTTCTTCTCTCAACATGGCAGGATGCAAGGTGACTGTGTGGTTGGTAATGAGCATGTCAATATCATAAGCAAGGGCCTGTCTCCATTGTTCCAGATTCACAAGATAGCTGCCACAGCTTCAGAAACCCCATGCAGACTGGATGATGGAAGGTGAACCTTCCATGGCCCTCCCCAACAACCTGTACATTTTCCTCTCACATGCCCAAACCAAGAGTCAGTGAATTTGCTTTGTAAAAAGCCAAAATGGTAAATGTATTGTCTGTAAGGTCATACATTTGGTCTAGTCACCATACTCTGCCATTAGAATGTGAAAACTGCTGCAGAGAGTCTATCTACAAACAAGTTTGGATGGTTTCCAATAAATCTTTATTTCTATAAAATGTGGATGGCTAGAGTTGGCCTGTGGCTGTCACGCTACATCCCTGTTATATTCCAACTATTCTCAAACACAGGATACAACTGAATACAAATCACATCATGAGTAATTTGTTACTAATTTATGATGACAATGTAAGTGGCTTCCTCCATTCTCTGTTGGCATCTATTGAGGATATTCAAGAGGTTCTAATTCATAACACTGGGCATAAGATCACTCAGTAGGCAGATGAATCATAGCATTGCAAAGCTGAAACACCAAGAGAAATGAGAATAAAATTTCACAGAACTTCTTATTTCATAATGAGTATCCAAACAGATGCCAGGAGAAGGCAAAGAACTTGGCTCACCTTTGTTCAACTTTACACATTTAACATTTAAGAAAATAATAGATTGGGGGAGGGGTGATGATGAGCCCTCTGAATGTCTAATTCGGTTCATGCTCTGGAAATTGTCCTCATTTCTCTTAAATTGAAAGTCAAGACTGAAAAGACATAACCACCCATCTAAACGCCCAGTTCTTCAGCTCAGGGAATGGAAGCCCAGAGAAGGACAGTCACACAGTAACAGAACCAAGATCCAAACACAGGCTGAGGTAGGTTGTGGTACTGTTTGGACCCTTTGCTGCCACTCCAAATAAGAGGACAGTTTGTACAATCTCCTACAAGGACAAGCTGGGCTTCTGTGACCTATGGTGCTGCTTCCTGCAGATGAGTATATGCCATACATGGTTGAACTGAGGAGTGGCCACATGACTTTTGTTGCCCGTGAAATGTGGGCTAAAGTGACACACATTGTTTCTGATTACCACACCCACTTGTCCCCTGCCACAAGACTGACACTATTGCAGGAAGAGTCTGCTCTGTCAGCCTGACTCACACAGTGAAGAGGATAAAGGACAATCATCTCTGACCTTTGATAGGCCTGTCAGCAGAACAAGAAGTAAGCCATTGGGGTAAGGGTTCATTTGTTACTGCAGCATAACTGAGTCTGACCAATACGTAGGCTTTTCAACCCTGAACACTGTTATCACCTGAAGGTGTCAGGTTGCCAGCAATATTAAATGGAATTTAACAGTGCAGATGATTCAGTGTGGCTAAGTAATATCCCCCATAGGCTCATGGCTTACACTTGGCCTTCTCAGATGGTGAAATGATTTTGGAAGGTCCTAGGAACACAGAAAACAAGGAAAATGCCACAGAAAGTAGGCCACTAGGTTGGGTCTTTGGGGATATATTATCCCTAGCTATTCACTTCTTTCCTGCTTTCTGCTTCCTAGCCTGTTATGAGGTGAACTAAGATGCTCTACTGTGCCTTCTACATAATGATAGACCCTCCAACACCGTGTGACCCCAAATAAGTCTTTCCTCCCTTAAACTATTTCTGCTGTGTATTTTGAAGCAGCCATAAGAAAAGCAATTAATAAAACAGGTTTTCGGGTCAGCCTGTTTGCTATTCAAATTCCAATAGTAGGGTAATCTTGGTCACTGTCTCAGTTCCTCAGTTCCCCCATCAACAGTATAATACTAGTACCTGCTTATGCTGTTTTAACAAAACACCATAGACCAAGTAGTTTGTAAACAGCAGAAACTGGTTGCTCACAGTTCTGGAACTAGGAAATAGTATTGGATGGGGCTGTCTACTTCACAGACGTTGGCTTTCATGTGTCCTCCATCTTTAAAGAAGTGAACAAACTGTCAGCCCTTTCTCAGACAGACACGAGTCCCACTCATGAGGTCTCTGCCCTCAAACCTAATCTCCCTACAAGCCAAGACTCTTCATATTCTTGTACTTCTGATTAGGTTTAAACATATAAGGAACATAACTTCAGACCATAGTAGTAGATATTCCTCAAGGACGTGGTAAGGATTCAGTGAGCCACACCTTACTTTGAAGATCACAGGCCATTCAACAAAGTCCAGCTCTGGATGACATTTCAGTGACAGTAAGTGGTAGAGGTCAAGGAATTTCACTGAAACTATTTATCCCATGTTCTATATGACAAAAAACACATTTCCAGAAGTTGCTCTCCCCTCTGTGATACTGACAAGTGTCACTGCCTCGAGCAGGCCCAGGAGAAAGGGGAAGAGGGTTTAGGAGCAAAGGCCCGGCATCAGATCGGCTAGGGTTCAAATGCTATATCTGCCCCTTCCTTCCTGTGTGCCGATAGCTAAACCCCTATCCTCAGGAAACCTCATCTTGCATTCCTTGGAGTGAGGTAAGGATTAGGCGAAATGATTCATGAAAAACTGCTCATCATGGTGGCTGGCACACTGCAAAGGCTCAGCAAACATCGGGATCAATATCAGTATTCTCTCCTGCCAGCACAACAGGAAGAGCGCGGGCAGGAAGGAGCCAGGGAAGGTGAGTCATCTCTTACAAAGTCTGAATGAACAGCCTACTCTCGTCCTCTTGAAAACCCTTCCTTGAAGTCACAAATTGATTGTCAGTTGGACTCAAAGTTAGTGGAAAAAGAGGTATCCTTCACCCATCTCCCATAGCTGTCACAGATTCCCAAGACCACCAGGGATAGCCAAATCAGATTGTCATGTCAAAGGAGTTATGGGGCATCTACCAAAACCTTGTCCAGAGTTTGATGATACAAGTGCCCCTTCACGCAAAGTCCATAACCGCCATAAAGCTGCCCATGAAAGGAATCACCTCATTTCTATCTTTTTCAGCCACATCCTTTTGAGGGCACCCCATCTGCTCATGGCAGGATTTAATGGAAATGCCTGAAAGGAGGCTTTAACACAATTGACCTCCACCTGAGGCCAGCTGCACTGGCTCCTCCTCTAGTCCAGCCTGGAGCCTGTCTAGTCACAGGATGCAGACTGTCTGGTTGGAGATAAACCTTACCAGCACAGCCTTTGCCACACTGGCTGTTGGGTATGTTATTGGTTATTTTTCTTATTGTTGTGACTAAAATACCCGACAAGAAGTAACTTAAGAAGGGGTATAGTACATTATGGTGGGGAACACATGGGGGCAGAAAGCAGAGTTAAAGAAGCCAGGAGGCAGAGAGACCCTGAAGTAGAGCTCGGTTCACCTCACATTTGTGTTGAGTCCAGGGTCCCACCCATGGGTCAGTGCCACCTACATTTAGGGTCTTCCCATCTTAATTAACTCAATCTAGAAACTCCCTCATTGTTGTGCCCAGAGGTTTGCCTCCTGAATGATTCTAGATACTTCCATACTAACCATCACAAATCTATCCTGTCAATTTGATAATCCTTTGGCCCTTGGTCCCTATAGGCTCACCACCATTTCATTGTGCAGGATGCATTCATTTCAACTTCAAAGGCCCCCATAATTTTTGACAATTACAACACTATTTAAATGTTCAAAGTCTAACTCTTCAGAGATTCAAGGCAATCTCTTACCTTTGAGCTCCTATAAACTAAAAATAGCAAGTTACATAGCTTCAGTAAATATACAGTGGTTGTACTGGTTAGTTTTTATTGTCAACTGGATACAACCTAGAGTCACCTGGAAAGGGGAAAGCTCAGTTATGGAATTGCCTTGGTCAGAGTGGCTAGAGGCCATATCTGTGAGGAATTATCTTGATTGATGATTTATATGTAAGGGTCCAGCCTACTGTGGGTGCACCTTCCCAAGGCAGATGGCTTAGGCTATATAAGAAATCAACAGAGAACAAGTCAATAAGCAATGTTCCTCCTTGAGTTTCTTCCCTGACTTCCATCAATGATGGAAAACTGGTACCATGTGAACAACATTGCCAAGTCGTGCTACCAGCTTAAGATGCAGTCTAGCCCCTTTGGGTTGCAGTTGTAGAGGCCTCTGTGTGCTGATCCCAGAGAAACAGTTGTTTTTGAGTAGGGAACTCCTTCAACATTGAATTATTTTCAATTCAGGCTCTCTCAATTCAGCCCCAATGTTAACCTTTCTTAAAACTTCCTTTCACTAAGCAATTAGTCCTTTACTTTCTGATCCAGCCTCACCTGAGTTCTCAGGACACAAGTAGGATGCAGTGACATGATTGGCCAAAAATGCGTGGATAGCCTCTAGCCCAGTCCTCCTCTGAACTTCTATAAGTGGGGCCTCTACGGTCCTCATTTCTTTTGGCATTCTGGTCTTCCAAACTCCAACCAGGATGTCCCATTAAACTCTGATTTCTCTAGCCCCAAATTGTAGACTCTTCCACATTCCTCCCACATACTAGTTCCAAAAACCTACAAACGACATGGTCAGTCCTCTTACAACAGCAGTACCACCCCTTGGTACTAGTTTTCTGTATTTCCTTTTCTCATTGCTGTGAATGAAACACTTGACCAAGCAACTTGAAGAATCAAGGGTTTATTTCGACATAGAGTTTAAGGGAGTGTAGCTCATCATGCTGGGGAAGGCATGACAGCAGGAATGGGAGGCAGCTGGTCAGAGTACCTGCCGTCGGGAAGCAGGGGTGAAAGCTGGTGCTCAGCCACCGCTCCCCTTTGCATTCGGTCCAGGCCCCCAGCCCCTGAAATGCTGCCATCCACACTTAAGAGTAGGTCTTCCCACCTCAGCTAACCTAATCTAGAAACCCCCTCACAGACATGCCCCCAAGGTCTAGCTCCTAGATAATTCTAGGTCCTGCCAAGTTGACAGCCAGTAAGAACCATCACAGCTTGTGTGATGGAAATTCCCAGATTAATCTTCTGTCATGCTGGTGAACTTGGAAGGCAGACATAATAGGCCCACCACAAGTGTTTCCTGAATGTTCCTAAGTGCCAGATATTATCTTTCTCCATGTTTGCAGAAACAGGGAGGAGCTCTGGTGGCCACACTGCTGTATGTTGTATCTAAGGTGTGGCCTAGGACTGGGAAGAAAGTGCAGGGAACCTCATTCAAGCAATACAAGAACCTTTCATGCTCACCAGAGATACAAAGAGGGCCTTCAATCCCAGAGCATGACAAATGCCATTCTAATTAGCAGTACTCACACTGGGGCTACTGGATATGTCTTTTCTATAATCCTCACAGAAAAACTTGAGGTTGGTGAACAACTGTGTAGATTCATTACTGAGCCAAAGGAGATGGAGGCAAAGGTCTATGGGAAGGAATAGTTCAAACAGACATCTTCAGTGAGACAACTGCAAGGCAACATTTTGGGGTCATTTAGTTTCTTATTGCATTTTAATGACCAGTAAAGAAGATATAAAAATGTCACATATTCAGAAACACCGGAGTTTTGCTTTCTGGTTATTTTAACAGATCAACTGCAACATACAATATGATTTCTTTGAAAAAATCCCATGCCAAACACTATCATCAGTCTTTGTGCTGTGGATCTGTGCTTATCACATAGTTGAGCTTAAAGTGAAATGAAGTTAAACAGAAAAAAAGTTTTCTCTTTCCTTTTCTGGCAACAAAAGTGAGAAATCCTCTGTAAACTCCAGTCTTGGGCACTGTCCCATTGTTTGCTTTGACTGGTTTTTGCCAGGGAGTTAGAATGTCCCCATTCTCAGGCATTATGCAGTATTGGTGGGAACACATGAGGGACCCCTGGGGTTTTCAGAGGTGAGAGGCAGCTTCCAACCCACCAGCTTTGTCTGCACTCTTCACCATCCAGAGCCAACCCTGAGTCTGCCACAGGAGGTGACCAAAAGGGCTGGGCAGAGCAAGGGACACATCTCAGCCCCGCTCACCCTGTGCTCCATGGGTGGGAGGGGCTTGTCCAGGGCTGCACGACTCTGCCTTCAGGCTTCTGCTCTCACACATTCATTGCCTCCTCTCAAATCAACCATGGGACCTTTACAATCGAACTTCTGCAGCTAGTAACATCGCAAAAGCAGAGTCAGGTTTCTCAGCAAGGACTTCAGGCTTGTCAAACTCAATCACCTGAAAATCAGAGAACAATTGAAATTTTCAGAAAAAAATAAAAATATACACACCACAGCCCAAACTGGGGAAGCCTTTGAGGAGGTAACGCCAACCAGAACTTCCTGCACCTTCCCATTTTCCATGACCAGGACAAAGTCACAGTTGAGAACCGTGTTTAGGCGATGGGCAATGGTCAACACTGTGCAGCTCTTGAAGGCATCTTTTACAGTGCTTTGAACAAGAGTGTCTGTCTTGGAGTCCATGGAGGCGGTTGCTTCATCAAGGAGAATGATCTGTTAAGGAAGAAGCATTGTAAAAGCCAAAGCTGTACAAAGAGGAAAATGCATAGCCTCAGTTCTTTCCTAAAAGATGAGGAAAAAGCAAACACAATAAACTAAGCACCCATCTTGAAAAGCTACAAAAAGACCAGAAATAAAGTCCAACTGCACCTCTCATCTTTCTGAGAGGAATTTGTTAGAGGGACAAGACAGTATTTTCTCCTCTCTTAAAGTAGTTTATTCAATCCAGTAGGAAGGAAAAAATACCATTCATTGCAACTAAGAAGGAACACAATGAGGGCTTTCTGTAGGACACAGTGTGTACATAGTATGAGCCAGCATAGGCATGGTGACAGCACTTGTATTTCTTTACTATAGCTGCTGGAATAAATTACCATCAACTTGGAGACTCAGAGCAACACAGATTTACATCTTACATTTCCAGAACCTGGAATCCTGCGATCAAAACTGGAGGCTGCATTCCTTCTGCCTTTTCCAGTGTTTGTAGGCCAACTGCATTCCTCAGGCCTTTCCTGCCACCACATCTGCTCTCCGATGCTCCTGCCTGTTTCTTATACTTCTTATAGAGACACACGGAAGTACACCAGATGTTAGACCCACCAGATCCAAGATAACCTTCCTATTTCAGGATCTTTAATGTCCTCATAACAACAAGGTCCCTTTTGCCACATGGGAGAGCATACAAGTTTGGGGTACATGACAAGGACATCAATTTGGAGTTGAGAAGAGCATCATTCTGTCTGCCAAAGCACTGTTTTGGTTTTACAATTTGAAAAGTTAACCTCAACACCTAACTATACCTTATTATTTACACAAAGCATGAAGCCTCATAGCTACTTCACAGTGAATAGTGCCACCAAGGGCACTAAATGTGAACACCTCTGAAGAACACATGAAGCGGATTCACATTGATTAATACCCGACTAGTAGGATTTCTTCTTCTTTTTTTTTCTTCCTTAATTGTTATGTGGACGTGTATGTGTCTGTGTGTGAGGACATGAACACATACATGCAAGTGCTGGCAGAGTCCAGAAGAGGGTTTCAGATCCCCTGGAACTGGGGTTACAGGCTGTTGTGAACCATGTGATGTGAGAACTGGGAATCGAACCCAGATCCTCTGGAAGAGCAGCAAACATTCTTAACCCATTGAGCCATCTCTCCAGCCCCCAGAAAATAGGATTTGTTAAAAATAACAACAATAATAATGACAACTATCATTCTCTTTCTCAGAATCAGTAAGGCTGTAAAGTCATTAGAAAAGATATATATATATATATAAATTTTTCAAATCTTATAAATGAGCATTCTGAAGCCTTGGGTATCCTGGGTACTGTGTCTGAGGTCTCAGATTTATTCTGGGACAAAGGGGAAAAGTTGAGAGCATGCTTTTCAAACTCAAGACTCCTAGGAGAGTGGAGAGAATGCATAAGCAAGACCTCCCAAGGTGAAGCCTAGATAGGAAGGTGCCGCTCCTGAAAATGGCTGTTATTTTTCAATTTTTACCCCTCACAACTTCATCTTAAGAGAAAGTGATCGGTTTCTAAATGACTGCATTGCTCTGTCTGTGCTGAAAGACAAGTGTGTGCCTCTGCCTCCTGGATTGAGAGGCACTGCAGGGAATATCCAAAATTTGACCAATCCATTTTCCATGCTGTTTTCTTACTTTTGAATTACGGAGAAGTGCTCGGGCCATACAAAGCAGCTGGCGTTCCCCCACTGAGAAGTTTTCCCCGTTTTCTGTGACTTCTGCCTGTAATTTCTCTGGGAGTTTCATTATCTATAAAACACAGAAAATGACACATTTATGCTGATGATCTATAAAATTGTCCTGTATCGTCTTATTGATTGCCTCTCCTCTTGCATTCATCAGCTTGCGTTATCTTACAATGGGAACGAGGGTGCAAAACAGCCATCATTTCAATACTGCAAACGGGCACCAGGTGGGCCAGGGTGTGGGAGGCGTTAATAATGTGAAGTCAGTGCGAGTCACCAGAAAGGACAAATCATGCATCTACTTCTAGAGAATAAGCAAATGGAAGTGGGCTTCAGGGTTGCAATTTTCATGGGTGAAACAGAGATAGGACAGGAGTGTTTTCAAGAAAGCTGAGGCAAATTCTGTCTGTCCATCACAACAGACTAAAGTGGCTTTGGGAGATGCTTGCCTCAGTGGGGACTGTAGCTCCTAACAGGACAAGGTCTTATGTCATAGACAACTCAAACCAGTCACACTTGGGGTCCCAGAACAAGCTACACACATTCATCATTCTGTTCTGATAAAGCTAGTGGGTCCACAGGCCAAGTAATATGGCCCTCCCCTCACAGCTGGGCCTGGATTCAAGACTCCATCCTGCTACTCACTGGCATGGACATATCACTTCTTTGAGCTTTAATTTTGTCATCTCAAATATGAAGGAGAAGAGTACCGGCCTCTGAGGGCTAGGCAGAGGACCAAAAGAGATGACGGTAATGTGGTGAGCTGTTGTCTGAATGAAGCAGAGAGCTAACAAATAGCACTGTGGTTGTTTTTGATAATCAGGAGCAAGTAAGGATTCACTGACTACGTCACTCCTGCAAATTAACTTGGCCAAGTGCTGGCCCCAGGGCCAGGTATCTGGGGCAGTGGAGTTGGAACAGACTTATACTGGGAAGCCCCAGAGACCTACTGTGTCTCTCATGAATGTTCTCTCCAACACATGCCAGAGCATCTCGTCCGTGTGACTCTCCAAGGGATCCAAGTTGAACCTGTGATGAAGCAAAGAAAAGCAAGCTGGATTGTCAAGGATGAGACAGTGGTGAGCACCGTGAAGATGAGGATGGGGAGATGTGATGTCCAGAAGGTAAGGACACATTCTCTTCCTCATAGCATGTTGACAGACAAGAAGAGGTGTGATGGAAGGAGCTTGTTCAGCCCAGGCCACAAGACCAAGGACCCACAACTCTCAGTGACGGAGCAGAGACCTTGGAGACAGGCAGGAGTGAGCCAGACCAAGCACAACCACACCAGGGTCCACTGCATCAACACGCAGCAAAGCACATTGGACCTTAAACAAGTTCTTGGCAAAGAAAGAGGGAAAGAAACTTGGCCCGGCATCCCTTTTAGCCTCCACAACAAGAGGCATGGCTGCAGATTCCTGGTCCCACCCAGGGATGCGAATCAAGTGTTTTGAGGTGCATATTATACCACTCATCTGATCAGCTTTTTAGAGTCTCCCTGTTTCACCCTAGACCAGCTGATTTGCTCGGATCCCCCTGTGTAAGTCACAACCTTGGTCTTCCTGCACTTGATCAGTTTCTCTTCTGTAGCAGGAATGAACTAATGCACATGCCAAAGCCCACTGCACATACAGGCCAGGCAATGGCTTAGCCCACTGCATGCTCGGGGGCACTTTTGAGAGTGGTCATTGCTAACCCTGATGTAATGCCAGGACACAGGCATAAAGTAGGGTTGTTTGGGCCAACTGTGATATCTGCTCACTCGATATATAATAAAATCACTAATAACAATAATAATAATAATAATAACAATAATAATATTGCTAATGTTATTAAAACTATTAATATCACTACAAATAATATGTTGGTATTAATAATGTGATGATATTATAATATTATAATAATGCAGTTCTGAAATATCAGCAAGACTCAGAACACTGTTCCTCAGCTCCTTTCTAAATCTTTCCTAAAAGCCAGACACCAGCGAGGCTTCTGAGCGTCTGCACAGGCCAGTTCCCTGCGCTAAGAACAGCCACGACTTGGCAATTTCTCAGCTCCTCATCGGCCCAATATCACCATCTCCAAACAGTAATGCACGATGATTGAAAACAGCTACCTTACTGTACCTACAAACAGGACAGGATCTTGGGGGATCACGGTCAGCTTGGTTCGGAGGTCCTCCAAACCCACAGTGCAGATATCCACCTCGTCAATGAAGATGGTTCCAGAGGCCGGCTCCACCAGACGGAACAGGGCCATGCCCAGTGATGATTTTCCTGGGGACAATAAGAGCAGGGACAACAATCCAACAGTGGTTTTCACTGCCTTTGTGTCCAAGCATTTAATTAAGGGAATTTTTAATGCGATAAAACTGGCTCCATGTGGATGGCTTCGCAGGCAGACATCACTCACTCTGGGGGACCAAGCTGCCCTAACACCATTAACCTGCCAGTCCCTATAGAGGCCTTTAAGCACATAACTCATCTTCTGGGCCTCATTTCTCCAGAATTATTCTCATTTAATTAATTAGAAAATTACCATGCATTTACTTCCAACACTCCACACCCAATCAACCTGAAACTCTAATTTACAGTAAAGAGATTTGAGGGGAAAATAACAATGAATCCAGCACTTGTGAACATCTCTCCGATGTGGCTTAACCAGCACGTCTAGTGCAAATTCAAACAACCAACCCGAAAGAAAGAAAGGCAGAGTTTGTCCTTACCAGAACCTGTTCTTCCCACAATCCCAACCGTCTGCCCACTTTGGATGCTCAAGTTCAGTCCATCAAGCACGAGAGGGGTGTTGTCCCTGTATCTCATGCAGTAGTCCTTGAAAGTTATTTCCCCACGGCTTGGCCAGTCTTCGGGATGGGTCCCCACTTTGAAGGGGTGAGTGTGTTCAGGAACACATGTCTGAAATGCAGAACAACCATTGACCAACTGGGCAGCCACCGGCTTCCACTAACTTAGCTCACTCATTCCACAGCTGCCAATGCTGGTGCCTGTGGTGGTTCCTGAGATCCATAATCCTCTACTCAAGCCCAGTGTGGTGCTTCACACCTGCAATCATAACATTCAGAAAGCTGATGCAGGGGGATTGAGAGTTCCAGGACAGCATGGGCTACGTGAGATACTCCACACAAACAAACAAACAAACAAACAAACAAACAAACAAAAAGCAGGTCCCCTTTCAATGGGGTACACTGGGCAATAAAAAAAAAGTATTGTAGTAAAATGCAGAAAGTGAATTGTTGGGCTGGTGGTAACAAGCAGAATAAAGTGATGTAGTGATGTGAGGGCTGAAGAAGGCGTCTCTGACGATGTGGCACTAGATGAGACCTGCAATACGGAACGGATGATAACTACAAGGGTTTCTGTCCAGGACCTTCCAGACAGGGAGGGCAGGTACTGCAAAGGCTGGCAGCCAGAAGAACCTTCAGCAAATCCAGGAATAAAAAGGAAGGAAGGTCGTGTAGGGCTGGAGCTTAGTGAGGGAAGGGCAGATAAGAAGCGTAGGACAGCTCACACTGAGCTATGTGACCCTGAAGCTGTGGGACAAATCCCGAGTGTACCTTGAGATTTGCAGAATTCAATTTGATTTCAGTGTCTACAAAAGCCACCAGGGTGTTAGGGATAGGAAGATGACAAAGAATGAGGAAGGGCACGCTCAAAGGTCTTTAGATTTCACAGAAAAAAATATTAAACTGTCTTCATATGCACCTCAAACCTCACAATCAAATGAACACAGAGCCGGCTCCGTTAGGAGATCAGCCTTTGTCTCACATTATGACGGCTCTCCCAGAGACTGTGCCCATCAGGGTGACTGGCCAGCCCAAGTCTCTAGTCAATAAATGAAATGACCTCAATGAGCTGAGAAAACATTTGCCTTCTTAGTGGGCATTTTAAATCCCTAGAAGATTTGGAATTAAAAATAAAAGTATTTAAAAAGAACCAATACTGCACTAGCAATGCTTTTAGTTTAAGGGATCTGCTTATTTTATGCTCCAAATAATTGGAGAATTTACAGAATTGGGGCTTGAGAGTCTAACTTAAAACTTATACTTGAATAATTAGTTTAAATGTGATTTTAAGTCAAAAGCTTTCTGCTTACATATGCGACTGTCACAAGACTCCCAAGCCCACTACATTCACAAGCTCAATTAGACCCAGGAAGGTTTGTGTGTTAAAGCTGGTCATGGGGACATTTTAAACGGGAAATTGAATGTGCTAAATTTTACAATGTTAAGGGTGTTGAATTAAGCTTGTAAAGGGGGCCAAACACTGTCCACAGGCCCACAAAAGTGATTGCTGGGTTTACGTAGACATTCTTTCTCAGAATTCCTACACTGCACCGAAAAGCTTTCAAAGAAGAGGTGAACTGATCTGCTTTTGCTATTTATAACTTGAATCAAATATTAATTTTCAGACACTGAAGTGAGGCCCTGAATTTTGGATTGGATTGTGGATATAGGTTTTAACAGGATGGGTGACAGGTCAGACTTCAGTTATTAAAAGAATCTCATTCATATACTGGGGGAAAAAAAGAGGAAAAGAGAAAAACAGGGACTAGAGAGACCACTCAGTGGTTAAGAGTGTGTATTGCTCTTCCAGAGGACCAGAGTTTGATTCCCAGGCACCCACATTGGGTGGCTCACAATCACATCTAGCCACTATGTTCTCTCCCTCCCTCCCTCTCTCTCTCTCTCTCTCTCTCTCTCTCTCTCTCTCTCTCTCTCTCTCTCTCTGACACACACACACACACTCACAAAATTAAAATTTATATAAATCCTTAAAGAAAAATCAAAACATGCCTGATGGGAAGAGCCTGCCCATTTTCCACTGTTCCCTCATTCCTTACCGAAATGTACTCCCTCAGCAGCTCCACGGAGGTGAACTTGGCTTGGGTCTCTGTTCCCGTTCGCACACACACTTGCAGCAGTCCACTGAGCTGTGGAAAAGAAGCAGGTAGCTGCTGAGGGCCCCTTCCTCCCTTGGTCTCCACTGTGTTACTTTTTAAAGTCTTGCCACTTCAAATTACCCACTTGGGCTCAGGCAACATGCAAAAGAGGCTTGCAGTCCCAGGCAGGCACACAGAAGGCCACATTTCCTGTTGGGATGTTTTGCATTTAAACACTTCCTTTGTATTTAAAAACAAATGGTATTTACATTTTCTCTCTCACTCCAGATGGTGAGAATCATCCCACCACCTTGATCACTCCTGTGAGCCAGTCCCAACTGCCATAGAGGAGATTCGTCTGCCAAATTGCTTGGGGTTGGCTCCTTGCTGCCACCTGGTGGTGCCCTGCATCCCACTCCCACTTCTTAATGCCCCCATGAAGGGCAGAAAAGCCTCTGAACACCACCAGCAGAAAACAGAGAACTGTTGCACACACCTGCCCCAGATATAAGAAATCAGGATCCAGGCTGAGGGAGGTATTTTGCCAAGGGGACCCACTTTAGGCCAGGATCCCCCAGAATCTAACTCCAAGATTTGTGTGCAAGTCATAACTGGGGCAGGTTGGAGTAGGCCTTCTCCCCCACTGCAAATGTCTGTATCCAAATCTCTAGAACCCAAGAATGTTAGCCCATTTGGAAGAGGACCTTTGCAGCTATGACTAAACACCCTGCATGCCTGGCTGGGTCCTAAGACAATAACAAGCATCCTAATTTTTAAAAAAGGGAGGCGGGGGTCTGGAAGAGAAAGGGAAAGGAGACAGAGGCAGAAGTTAAAAGAGGGCTGTTCCAAGCCAGGAAATGCCACCAAGTCCCTGGAAGCTCAATAGAAATATAATAGTTCCCTGGAGCCTACAGAGAAAAGCGGCCTTGAGGATACTGTGTGGACTCCAGACCTCCAACATGAGGAGAGAATAAATTCTTCTTGTTTTAAGGCACCAAGCTCTAGGGGATTTGTTGCAGTAGCTGCTCGAATGACTACAACTGTTAGTTCAAACAGTGAGGGAGCAGAAGGCCACCGAAGCATGCAAGTTTAGCACCGGAAGCCGTTGACACCTGTCTAGATGGGGACTTGTGAGAGGCTACACAGGTGCACCTTGACAGGCCAAGGAGACTGGGATCCTCATGGCTGTCCCTTTGTGTCTTAGGAAATGGAATCCACCACTCCCTGCTGACATCCGAATCTACAGATGCCAAGACTTGGGTATGAAATGGCATTGTGTTTGCACAAAACCTAAGAAAAAAATCACAGGAAAGGGACAGTGCAGTCAGAACTGGTGGGGAATGGGGGGTGATGGGGGGCGGGTATAAGATAGATGAGGAGGCCCCTCCAGGACCTCAGAGAGTTCTTCTCAGCGGGCCCTTGCCACCTTCCCTGCTTAACACAGGCCCAGGCGTTAGGCTCCTGCGCTCACTCTTCCGGGTCTAACGTCTTACCTCATCAAGGGCACCACGACTGCGTACCAGGGCCTTAAAAAGTCAGACGCGGACCCTCACCCTTCTCTTCTGTTTCCTCTCTGCTGTCTGCTCTGCCCCGCTTCCCTCCCCCGCCAGGCCTGGCTCCTCCTCCTATCCCCTCTTCTTTCACCAGGGCTTCCTGTTTCTCTTGGGCCTCAACCTGAGTGATTTTACCCGCATGCCCTCCCTCGGGGCAAAGCCTTGTTTGAGCTGTGTGCTAGAACCTATGGCCTACTGGGCCGAATGTCGTCAGATGGTCCACTGCAAAACTGCAGCAACCAGCAGAGCCCGTGGCTCGGAATGGGAGTGCACATTGCTCCCAAGAAGGGCACAGATATACTCAGCTAAATACAAGAGTATCGGCTCCTACGTGCTTGTCCACCCACCCAGGTCCAGAGGCCCCACATGGACACGATGCAGACCCGAGTAAGCACAAGGGCTCCCCTGCACCGTATGACGTCACTTGGCGCGCATGTTCTGCCCTGTGGTGTTGTTACACACCGATTTCTCCTCTCTCTAGGGAGTTTCTTCCATTCTCAGGTGAGGCTCTGTCACTTCGATTCTGCGTTCCCAGACAGGACCACTGTCAGAAGGGCCCACAGCCGGCCAGAGAGCAGGCATTAGCACACCCTGCAGGCATGTTTGGTGGCTGTCTCCTAGGAAGCTGATAGTATTGCCCCAAAGCATGGCCTTAGTCGGGGCAAGCAGTTTTACTTAGACCAATTAAGGCAAACCTTTCATCTGCTGGATGCTTTAAGAGGAACCAATTGAAGACATCCACTACCGATGGGGAAACTGCTTTACCCAAGCAAGATTCATTTTCCCACCTCAGAGCACTGGAGACATCTCTGTTAGGTCGGAAAGAAATTCCAATTTCCCCAAACTCCAAAAGGCAGTCCAAATATGCAGAAACAAGCTCAACCTGGATTCTAGGAGGATTTCTGGCAGTTAGATAAAAGCCAGCATTCCTCGGGAACTTGAGAAGCTGGTTCCCATCTACCAAAAAGAGTCCTTTCCCTTACCTCTGGCAGAAGGGACATATGGCTACCTGTGGTATCTATCAGCATGCCGAAGTGCATGCCGGCATCCAGGCTCCCTCAGTATGGCCTGTACCTGTTGCACATTTCAAAGACTATCCTAGCATTCTAGCCCTTCTTACTCACCTCTGTCCATACCCTAAACTTACTCTAGCTCACGTCTCTCATATCTACAATAAAATTCTTCCCCTTAACCATACCATGGAGTGGGCTTGTCATCAGCTTATACACTGTCTATAACTTCCATCCCAATATACTATTAAAATGATGCCAGAGATGTTTTCAGAAAGAACACCTTCCACATCCAGATGATGGGAGAGATCTCAATGCATGAAAGTCACGTGTTTTCTGCCAGGGGGCATCAGATGAGAGCCGCTGCTAAAATGGAAGGCAAAGGTGTTTCTGAAGTTTAGAGCTGAGCCTCAGAGGCTCCCGGTGTGAGAAGGGGGCCACAAAGAGGCAGGCTGGTTAGTGGTCTGTCTAGAGGCAACTGCTCTTGGTGGACCCACCTATGTCTTTCTTCCTCTTCCCCCCAACCACAAGTACATACTTCTCCCCTAAGTTCATGCACAAGAGCCTGTGCATATGTGTGTATGCACACAGGCAACCGTTCCTAAAGAAAGTGAGTTGCCAACCTGGGAATATACGGGGCTCTAAAAATGGTACTCTAGGGAAAAACAAAACAAAACGTGTTAGTTTTAGTATTTAGTTCCTACAGCCCAAGCCTTGCCTGCTTTGGGAAAGCGAAGCAAAAGTATTAAAAAAAAAAAAAAAAAATTCCACCCCAGCACCTGCAGAGTTAGAGAATTCCCAGGGGCGGAGCCACAAGGCCACACCCTGAAAAGCCAAACAATTCTCCCATCCTTAAGTACAGATTAATAGAGCGATAGATAAACAAGCCAAGGGCAGGAAAGGGCAGGAGCTGGATAAACAAAAAGAAAAACTGACCCTGGAGAAAGCAAACATAAATTAAAGATGGTGGGGGGCAGCTAGTATTAATACCCTTAGGGGGGAAACATATTCCAGTCATTTAAAAATGAGTCTTTTAAAGCCTGAAAGAAAGAGAGCATGTGGAAATTTGATGTGTGGATACATGTTTGCCACACTGAAAATTCAAAAGGCATGGCTGGATCACAAGGCTAAGGAAAATTCCCAGAAAACAAAACAGGAGGAAACTGTCCAAATGAGGAAGCAAAGGGAGAACACTGGGACTGGAGATGGCTCAGAGGTTAAGAGCAATGGGCGCTCTTCCAGAGGACCTGGGTTCAATTCCCAGCAACTACACATTGGCTCACAACCCTCCGTAACTAATCCCGGGCATCCAACACCCACTTCTGGCCTTTGCAGGTACTGGAATGAATGAGGTTCACAAACAGGCAAAACAACCGTACATGTGACATAAAAATAAACAACTATAAAACAAGGGAGGGAGGACATTTTCTGAGTTGAGAAGAGATTTGACTTTCATCTGAAAGGACCCAGAGCATTGTGGGAAGGGAGGAGCATGGTAGAGCATGCCTGTGATCCCAGCACTGGGAGCCTGAGGCAGGAAGCTCTCAAGCTTGCCTCAGAAATAAAATGAATAAATAAACAAACCCACTATCGAGCAGAGTGTGTTTTAAAAGTCCCACATTCAGAAAATCTGTCCTGAAATGCGTGGACTCAGTGGAGAAGGTTCCAGATAAGACCCTAGGAAGCACATTCCCAGGGACAAGATTTGGACACTAAGTAACCTTAGCTTATATCACGGCCCACGCAGGGCAGGTATGATTCTCTCTGGATCTCATTTTTCTCATTTGCAAAGTGAGACTTACAGAAACCGAGTTGTTGAGGGCAGTGAAGGAAATCATTTGTGGTGCCTGGGGGACAGGGATGCTGTGTGCTCTCCTCTTGTACTATTATTATTAACAGAGAAAGGCACCAAGCAGCCAAGAGCATGACCCTAATCATTAGCCAGAGGCTGTGCTTGACTCCTCGGCCCACTGTGAAGCAGCTGTGTGATCTGAGATGGAATGGGACTCCACACCTTGGCCCAAATCAATCACTCCCACGAAACCACCAACTAGTTCTTGGATGCCTAAATCAATGCATCAAGAATGAAGTCTGGGCTTTTGTTGAGTAGTGAAGGGAAGAAACACTCCCCACTGTTTCCTCTGCCTATAGTTCTCAGAGACCATTTGTCACCCACTGCGCAACTATGAGAGAGGCACAAACAGAAGGCCCAAACCAAGAGCCAGGATCCAACTGTGCCTGAAGCCCACACAACACCCCAAGTATCAATGATGCCTATGGAAAGCTCCATCTTTTTTTTTTTAAACACTTTTTGAGTTTTCCGATCCATCCATCATCTTTAAGCATCCCTTCTCACACACCATAGGCCAAGTCCCACCATGCACCAGCTGTTACCTGGATGATGTAGGACAGTGACAAGCCTTTGGATGAAGCACTGATTGAGGAAAAACTCAGGGTCACCAACAAGGCCACTACAAAGGTGACGATGTTCATGAGGACATCCATTCGGAGCGCAAACCACCTGAGAGCACAGTTGAAGTACAAGAGGTGGCTGGAGTTCTCATCGTTCAGTGTCTTAAACCTGAAGTTGAAAAATCAGAGGAAATAGGAGCTCAGGTCCTGCTTGCACTGATGGGAGATTCGGGCTCCTAACCGAGCCGAGACAGGACATTTTGAATGCCTTCTTACAAGGTGACTGTTACAAAAATGAGCATATATTCGTGTTCCTGCTGCCACCACAGGCATCTTTGATTTGCACACATTCTGAGAAGTTTCATGTGGCAGTTGACAAGGGTGCTAAGTGGGCCCTCTCTGTCTCTCCCAGAGCTAGTAACTAGAGCCCACAGCTAAGGACAAAACTGTTGAAAACCTCATATGCTAGGCTTTACAGTATCCACAGGCCTTGAGAAATGTATAAATAGCTCCTTTGATCTTAAAGACAGGGGTAAGCCAATGGCAAATAGAGAAGGAAGGGGGGTGTCTGCCTGCACCCCTCTACCTCCGCTCACCAAGATCAAGATCATCATTTGAGTCTGGCATAGTGACACATACCTGGGACCCCAGCACTTGGGAGGCTAAGGCAGAAAGGCCAGAAGTCCAAGGCCAGCCTGGGCTACATGGCAAGATCCCATCTCAAAACCAACCAACAAACCAAATCACTGCTTAAAAGGCTGGTGGGGTGGGGGAGGAAGGTTCTCTTCAAGGACAGAAAACTGGTATCGTGTGCCCCTGTTGCACGTCCACTGGGTCCCAGGGCTTTGCACAGGGCAAAGTGACAGAAAGATGGCATAGCCAGGAGATCCAAGAAAGGCCCACCCTGAAGGCACTCATTCCCACCCAGTCCCCAGACACAAGCAGAGCGCATCCTAACAGTCTCTGCAGTTAAGAGCTGATGGCACAGAGCAAAAGTGACATTCCAGCTGCCTCTGTGACAGGAGGCAAAGAGGCTCCTACAGATGAGAAATGCATTGGGGTGCTGCCAGGCAGAGTGCAAACAGCAATCGGGTGCATGTGGTTGGGATGAGTTGGGTCCTTCACCCTGCCATACTGCATCTGCACAGGGAGCTGGGTCAGCAGGAAGGAGCATCAGAAAGGACAGCCTGGGTGGGATGTGGGAAATCACCTGGGGACACCCCTTCCTGACCCCTTCCCTAGCTCCCCCTGGAAGAACTTCAGAGAAAAGTAGCAGGTGTTTAAAAGGAAACACAGCCAGCTTCCCCACTGCAACCCTGTCTCTTAACCCCAACTCTCACTAGCACACATGCACTCACACACATGTGCACACAGAGCATGGCCTGCTTCACCATGCTTTCAGGCAAAAAAATTTCTATCAGAGACTGAAGTTTTAGGCGAGCTAGGAGAGACATCGCATTCCTTGATACACTAAAGGGCTCCCGACCCAGAGAAAAGGTTTTTTGGTGTTTTTTTTTGTTGTTGTTTTGTTTTGTTTTGTTTTTGTTTTTGTTTTGTTTTGTTTTGTTTAGCAATTAGTGGGAATTGTGGGAAGAAAAGGAAAGCCTTTTCAAGAGTAAATCCCTAGAAGACACAACTCTTCTTTACACCATCACACCTCCTTTTATGTCCCCATTCTAGTTAGTTTTTGTTTGTTTGCTTGTTTCTGTTTTGTTTTTTACCAGGGCCTGATCAAAATACTTTCCCAAATACCACAGTCTTTCTACTTGTCTGGTGGCAAGTGCAATATACGTCAGAAGTCAGAGCTCTCCCAAAAGCAAATGTTCTAAGAGGAGAGACCTTGTCAGTCACGTGAGGCTAAGCTCGCTATGCCAGGTGATTGGAGAAGAAGCTGTGGGAAACAGTGTTAATCTGTTTTCTTTGCTCAGGGCAAAGAGCTAAGAGATTCTATGGTTCTTCATGATCTGGTCATCAGCGGGACCTGTGCTGCAGGACTCTAGACATAGCATCAGGAGCAAACCAACAGCAGGGCGGTGGTGGCGCATGCATTTAATGCCAGCACTCGGGAAGCAGAGGCAGGCAGATCCCTGAGTTTGAGGCCAGCCTGGTCTACAGACAGCCACCAAAACTACACAGAGAAACCCTGTCTCAAAAAACAAAACAAACAAATAAAAACCCCACAAACTAACTAATAACAAGGACTACCTGCTCACTAGACCAAAGACAAGCTATGGAGTCAAGGCTACATTGAGATCCTCGGTGGGAAACTGAAGAGACAGTGGGGGAAGAGATTAGACTAGATGAAAATGAAAGTGTACATCCTCCTCCTTCCCCCCTCCACCTCCTCCTCCTCCTCTGCCTCCTCCTCTTCCTCTCCCCCCTCCTCTTTTCTTTGGAGACAAGGTATTGCTATGTAGCTCAGACTAGTCTCAAACTTACCATCCTCCTGCCTCAACCTCCTAAGTACTGTGATTATAGCACTGAGCCACCTTGCCCAGCACCTATTAGCTTTTTAAGAACAGTGAAAAGGGTCTTATTGGTAGAGACAGCTACATTTGTCAACTCCTTCCCTTTTTTGTCACTTCCCCTTTTGGACATGGATGGACTATAGTCCCCAGGATGCTGCAGTTAGGTAATTCCTTTTGGTGAGATCCTGCCATTGAAATTGCACAAAGACTGAGTCTACTCTCTGGGGTTCGGCAATAAAAGTTTCCACGGGGCCCACCACTTCCCTGTCTCCCTTCCCCTTCCCAAGACCTTTGATATGGAAAAGCAACTCTGCCATGTCATTAAATTGTGACCTGAGGAAGAATACACATTTATTGTGTTAAGATCAAACTCTTCCACATTCTAGCCATAAAATAGTTCCAAAAACCTAGGACCTGCACACTCGGGCCCCTGTCCTGGTTGGATTTTGTTTGTTTGTTTTGTTTCTGTTTTTGTTTTTGTTTTTGGGGTTTTTATTTTTTATTTTTTATTTTTGTCAACTTTGACGCAAGCTAGAGTCATCTGGGAAGAAGAACCTCAATCAGGAAAAGGCCTCCATCAGTTGCCGATACGGACTGCACTGGACAGTCACTATTAGCCATCATAGCTCATCTTTACAATCGCCATGTCACTTTGTTAGTATGTGGCTCCTGCTTTGCCTTTTCTCACTAGTTGTCTCCTGAAGCTTTCTTTATCAGGCATGAGGATGACGATGCCAACTTCTCTCCTGCTTCTGACCCCTTAATAGGTTGGTTTCCATCCCTTGACCTTCAGCCACGGGTGTCCTTACCCATGAGCTGTGTTTCTTGCTGACAACAGATAGCTAAATCTAATTTTTTTTCCTATGGAGAATGGGTTGATTTTGTTTCTTCTTCTTGTTTTGAGATGGGCAACCTTGAACTTCTGATCCTCCTTCCTCTACCTCCCAAATACTAGGATAACAGCCTGTGCCACTGTGCCCATTTGAATCTAATTTTTTAATCCAGTCAGTTAGTCTGAATATTTTAATTGATGAGTTGAGGCCATTTACATTGAAGATTATATTATATAAGAGATGTTTACCAATTCCTGTAAATTTTTCTTTGGTTATTTTCTAGTTGATTGGATTAGTGTTTATTGCATTCTTTTCCCTCTACAAACTAGTATTGGGATTTGCTCATCTATGTGCTCAAGTTTTGGGGGGAGGAGAGTTGAGACAGGGTTTCTTTGTGTAACATCTCTAGCTGGCCTGGAACTCACTCTGTAGACCTCTGCCTCCCAAGTGCTGGGATCAAAGGCATGTGAATAATTTTCTTATTCTTATTACGTTACTTAGCAGGTTGTAATCACTAGGTGTATTTTTATACCTATGAACCAGTGGTGGGCTATTTCTTGACCTACACTCCCGAGTGCTAGGATTAGAGGCCTGAGCCACCTCCTCCCTGATTCTTTGTTGTTGCTGTTGTTGTGCTCTTGTGGTTACACCAGGCTTTCCTCTTCCTTTGCAGAAAGTATTCTTTTAAGCATCTTCTGTAGTGTTGGCTTGTCTGTCATCTGTCATGAACTATCTTGGTTTGTGCTTTTCCTGACATCCTGACTTCAGCGTCAATTTCAAAAGATAGCTTTCCTGGACATAGCAATGTTGGTTGGAAACTGTTTGCCTTTGGGGCTTGAAATACATCATCCCATGCTTTCCCAACAAGGGCTGCTGACAAGAGATCTGGTGTTTATGTTTAGGCGTTTGTAGGTGAGCTGGCATTTTCCTCTTAGAAGTTGTAATGCTATTTCTTTGCTTTGTAGTTCTGACATCCTACAAAGTCACGCAGAAGTTCTTCTGTGGTCGTATCGATTTGGAGCTTGGAACCTATCTTGACTTCAGATTTCTATTTCTTTCTAGGTGTTGGGGGTGGGTTTTCCACTATGATTTCACTGAATGGATTATCCCCTTGGTTCTATGTCAGCGCCTGTCTCTTAGTCTTTTGATAGCATCCCAGGGCTCTTGGCTGCTGCGGTCATGCTCATTCACTTTTGCTTTCCTTATTGATCTTAAGTATAGGATTTCCCTACCCTTGCCCTCCATCTCTGGTGCCCTTTTCCTGCCTCATCACATCTCTTGGCAATCCTTTCCATGGTGTTTTTATTTGAGTCACTGATTGTTTAGTTTCTGACTTTATTTGCTTGATGAATTGCTTGAAGACCCATATTGCTGATTTTCTCCGCCGGTTTCTTGTTTTTCCCTCTAACTGCCCTCTCCGAGCCCCACGTTGACCTCATCTGCCTGTCATGTCCTCTCGGGGGCTCATTCTTTTTACTAGGACACTCTGAACAGTCTCACCCTGGCCTTATCTCCTGATTCATAGGCAGAAGAATTATGACCTGTGGAGTCACAGTGCCAGGTTTATCTTATCTCTACTCTTTCTGCGGCAACATTTGCTTATCTATGGATTTGGATATCCCTTCCAATTTTATTTGTAGATTTTCATTTGGAACAACTGCTTTTATTTTTAAGGTTAGTAAAGAAATAGTATGTTTTTCCATGGCATCTGTGAAGATGATACATGTCATTATAATTCATTTCCTTCCCTCGTTTGCCTCCCCTCTGCCCTCCCTCCCTAATTCAGCAGCCAAATTTTGAGGGCTGGGACTCCAGTGACATTTTTAAGAGAGTCTTGTGTTTTCTCTGCCACCATTAGGAGGCCCCATGAGCTGACAGTAGTAGTTTCTAGCTCGTGGGCCACCCACCATTTTCTTTGTGCTTTTTGGGTACCCTGTCACTACCGTCATGCATTTCTGGAGTTCCTCCTCTCTTTTTCCTGCTGTAAAAAAAGAATATTCATTTTGTTCTGATCCTTCTTCTTCATTGGATCACACAGTGGTGGCTTCTAGTCCACTAGCTCACTCAGAAGTCGGGTCTTATGTATTTCCTATCGTATGTTAGAAGTCTGAAGCTACATGACTCAACTTATCTAGTCTTCAAGTTTTGAAAAGAAGGAAACTGACCTGTTCATAAATAAATAAATAAATAAACATAGACTTTAAAAATTAGTTTTATGGGCATAGTGGCTTACACTAGTAACCCCAACCTCTTTGGGGGTGGATGTATGACTGCAAATTACAGACTGGCCTAGGCTACATATCAAGACCATGTCTAGTAGTAGCTTGCTATACCCATAGATCAGCGCATCTCTCAAATCTCATTAGGGAAGCTTCTCATGGCAGTGGGTGGCAATTAGCACAGAGAACCTCGACTGGTCAGCTTCAGAGTGCTCAGCCCCACATGGGGCATACTCACCACATGCTTCCTCACAAGACTCAGGGACCTTTATGGAAGAGGGTGAAAAGACTTTGAGAGCCAGAGCTGAGGGACAGCATCAAAGAAAGTGTTTTCCAGACACAACAGGGCAGACGCATGTGGGAACTCACAGTGGTTGTGACGGCATGCACAAGAATCTGCACAAGCCCATGCCAGACAGAACCCCAGCACGGAGGAGAGGGAAGGGTGGTGAAATCCCACCACCAGCTGAGAAGCTATTGGCATTTGGTAGCTACTGAGAGAGAGAGTCAGTTTTGGTAAATGAGGTGACCTCTGGCAAGGTGATTACACTCAGAGACGGGCCTCAATCCCAAAATAAGCTGAATAACATGAACTGAACTTGATGGGACTTAAAAAAATAAAAAGAAAGAAAGAAAAAGGAAAGGTCACTCAAAGCTGAGTGGGTAGGGCAGGGAGGATGGATATGGGAGCAGTTGGGGATGGGGAGGTTGAATATGATAAAAATATATTGGATGAAATTCACAAAGAATTAATAAAATATTAATTTTTAAATGTGTGTTTATTGTTAAAGAACATTCAATACTATTAAATTCATATTCAAAATAACTTTTAAAAAGAAATCCTTGTGGGTTGAAATAGAAAATAATAGGAAGAAATATAAAAGTTGCGTATCTCTTTGTCTGAAATGCTTACGACCAGAAATGTTTCCAATTTGGGATTTTTTAATCAAATTAATTAATTAATTTACTGAGTTATTTTGTACGTATAGGTGTTTTGCCTGATTGTATGCCTGGCACAATGTGCATAAGTGGTGTAGAAGATGGTGTCACACCCTCTAGAACAGTGGTTCCCGACAGTGGTGAGCTACCATGTGCTGGGCATTGGAATCAAAACTGGGGCCTCGGGAAGAGCAGCCCGTGCTCTTGCTCTCCAGCCGTCTCTCTGGCCTCAAATGGTTTTGGTTTTTTTTTTAATTTTGGAATACTTGCATATGCATAATGAGGAAGCTTGGAAATGGATAATGAGGTTCTCTACAGAAGTGGCAGGTCGTTCACTTGTTCACTCTATTTTATCTTGCAGTGCTGGGACTCCAAGCAGGGGCTTGCACAGGCCAGGCAGCACTTGACCACTGAGCTGCATGGTAACGGTATTCAAAAGGTTTAGGACTTCAGAGCTTTTCAGATTTGGGATTTTCTTTCTTTTTAAAAGAAAAATATTTATTTTTATTTTATGTGCATTGGTATTTTGCCATGGGTGTCAGATCCTCTGGAACTGGAGTTACAGGCGGTTGTAAGCCATGTGGGTGCTGGGAATTGAATCAGGTTCCTCTAGACAAGCAGCCAGTGCTCCTAACCACTGAGCCATCTCTTCAGCCCCCTAAAAATTGATTCTTTTTTTTTTTAATGTGCATTGGTGTTTTATCTGCATGTCTGTGTGAGGGAATCAGATTCACTGGAACTTGAGTTACAAACAGGTGTGAGCTGCCATGTGGGTACTGGGAATTAAATCTGGATTCTCTAGAAGAGCAGCCAGTGCTCATAACCATCTCTCCAGCCCGATTTGGGATTTTCAATTTATACATATAATGTGAACATGAAAATATGAGCAAGACTGGGATTTGAGACCTAGGAGTGATTTTGTATACTTTCTGTTTTTCTCTATTTAATATACTTGAGCAAGAAATAAAATATATAAAGTGGTATATATGCAGAACTGAAGGTATAGCTCAATAGTGGAGTGCTTATCTAGCATTGCACAAGGCCCTGGGTTCATCCTAAGCATGGCACATGCACATCTTCTCTATCCTCCCCTTTCTCCCTGCTCCCCCTACAGAATCACATATCTTTTGGGGCCCCAAATACTAGAAATAGAATTCCTGATTCTGCTATCCCTTTACCTGTTCCCAACATTTCCCCTCTTGGTGCCAAAGAAGCCTGAGATCTCCTATTTGAACTGGGGCACAAGATGGGGGACCCTGGAGCAGAGGCCATCAACTCACTTGCTGATGCAATCGTTCTTTTTGTTGTAGGCGTGGATGACACCCAGCCCCTGTATGGAGGAGGTGATGTGAGAGAACCAAGGTGACCGGCTGATGTTCTCCACCTGCTTGAGCTCCTGAACTCCTCGATGGAAGATGCTGTCATGAAAGCGAGAGGGTCCAAGAGGGTCACAAAGTCTAGTCTCTAGAACTCTCCCTCAGCACAGGCAATCCAACCGTGCCTTCCCTGTGACGGCTAAGTCAAAGTTAGTGTCATAACTGGAAGAAAAGAGCCTGCCACTCCTCTCCAGGATGCCCTGTCTGGCTGTATGAGGCATGGGCTACACCATTACTTCAATTGCCTTCAGATCCAAGTGCTTTCTGTAGCAAGAATGACACATGGTACAGTATGCAGCTCCCGTCTTTGAAGACCCAAAGATTTCACACAGTGGCAGCCTGTTTGTGATGACCAATCAGGGAAAGAGGGATCTGAGCTGGTTGCCAATGGGTGGCCTTCCAAAGATAATTTTGTACAGACATCGAGATAGCCCTGGCAACTGAGTTCAGAGTACTGTCTTGTACCTTACAATGGAAGCCCCAAGAGCCCTGATGATGGGAGAACTATGTCCCTGAGCACACAAGTTTGCTGGCTATAAGGGAATCAAGCCTACCTCCAGACTCGAAGCTAAAATTAACTCACAGAGTAAGGGAAGCTCAGAGCTTGGTGAATTCATTGCAAACTTATGGAAAATTAGGTCAGGGTCCCTCTGGTCTCTCCTGTGCTTATAGCAAAGAAGAGGGTATGCGGGGCAGATTTCTTGTAAGCTTTTATTTAGTCAATCAGCAGCAATAGAGTAGACAGCAACAAATGGCCAACCAAAGAGTAACAGAAACAACCGAAGCTCAAGGGATCCTCTACAAGTTCCAACACTCATGACATGCTTTACCTTTGCGATGGACTTTCAGAAAACATTGTTTACTCATCATCGCAATAAACTCTTGAATTTGGAAATGTGTTCTTTTCTCAGTGACACCAAGGGTACTGCAGTGAGAGCCCAGCTCTGCTGGATCCCAGGACACTAGTCTTCATTCTCATGGTCACATCTGCTCCCATCAGGTGCCCATGCCAGTCTCCTGACACAGTACGTCCCTCACCCATCTGCCATTATCACTGCTTCCGACTTGATGCATGAGTCCAAACCCAAAAGAGAATTGCATTTGTGGATTGCATCTGCTTCTTCTCCCAGAGCACCTTCCTCAGCACATCAGTCCCCCACCTCAGGCTGTCCTTGGTTGTACCAATCTCTGTGACACCCCAAAGCCTCCCACTTATAAAACCCTGATGACACTGCCTTGTAAATACCCCCTCAAACCCATCCTTCTCTTGTCCTCGCTACTGCCACTCATGTCTGGTCCTCATCAGTCCTTACCCAAGCTCTAAATCTCTCAAGTTTGCTTACCATTTCATTCTATAGTTAATGGGCACAGACTTAATCACCTCTTTTCACGTGCTCTTCTGACACAGACAAGGCATGCGTTTTCATGATTAAGAACTTCGCATGAGAAGGAACAGATTTGCAGCATTTCAAGGCTCTCCAGCAGCTTCACAGCAAAGCTGGACTTCTGGTGCAGACCTTTCTGACTCACAGCTTTATTCCCTCCCAATACTCCCCGTAGTGACTGATGAGAGATCCCACCATCCCCACTGCAGAACACTCTGTGTCCCCCGGAAGCTGGAAGCTGGCTGCTTCCAGTTTCCCTCCAGACAGGTGTGTACAAGCTCAGGAGCTGCCCCCAGTCCTTCCCACACCTCTCTGTACACGTCCCTCTTTAGCTGCAGTGGAAGCTGTTACTCAAAATTCAAAGTGACTGCAGAGGGTGCCCACAGAGCCCAGTGGTTTTAAGAATGAACCAGCAGACAGATGGCAACCATGCTGACTAGTTTCCTAATCTGGGGCCCAGGACTTAACCTCCTAATAACTCACCCACCTCCCAGCATTGCCCTGGGGCCTAAAAGCCACATGTATGCAAGGAACTCACCATAGCACCTGGTCTTTAACAAGTACCCCAAATCTACGATTCTCCCATCAGAAAAGAAAGTAGGCGCTCAGCATCCCCTGCCTCCCAGCTGGTGCAGTCATTCATATTCTCTCCCCATGCCCCACTCCATGCGTGTGTTGGGGTGGGGTAGAGTATTCCCCCTTTGAGCTTGTGTATAGTCCTACCGTAAAAGAATGAGGAAGATGATAGCCAGGCCAGCCAGAACCAGAAGGACCACGGGAAACACAGCAGCCATAATCACCAGGATAAACAACACCATGAAGAGCTGCTGTAGGAAGTTCTCCGCATGGAAGGGCAGCCGCACGTCCAGCTCGTCCATATCTTTAGAAAAACGGTTCATCAGCCGGCCTGTGGGGGTTGTGTCAAAAAAGCTCATTGGACTCCTGACGATCTGAGGATAAAAGCAGAGGGACCTGAGTCGGGGAATGCTCCTGGACTTCCAGCAGGGTAGGAAGGTGAGAACAGGGGCCAGACCTATTTTTCCGAAGCACAGGCTGGGGGATGGGTTAATCTTTGGGAAGTGAGGGTGGTGCCCCCATTCTTAGACCACACCAGGAGTGAATGTGGGAGAGATTCTGCCTACATTTGGGGCTTCCTCTCCAAATCTCAGGTGCCTCCTGGGACAGGGATCCAGATACTCTCTGAGCAGGGAAGGATTTTGAGCCCCAGAGGAATAAAATGCCAAGTCTACTTGTCTGTCTACTCCACAAACATACCTGTGTGTTCTGGTAAGAACCCTCACAACCAACTGCTGCTGCCTGCTACAGCAATGGGAAGCAGGAGCCCATCTCCAGGCCCTCACTAGCTGGAACCCTTAGAAGCATAAGGTACATCTTCCCCCATCGTCCTTCTGGCCCAAGGCTCCATGATGTACCCCTATGGCTCTCTGAAATTAGACTTCCTATATGCTACTCAAGCAAGTAGAAGGAAGACACATTGAAAACTAGACGGCAGACTTCAGGAGAGTTGTTCTGTCCCCAGAGTTCAACACAATCTTTAGCACACTGAAGGACCTGCTTCACCCTGTGGACAGAGCAACGATGTGGGCCTGCAGCCCACTGCTGCGCTACCTTGTTAAACACGCTGTTGTGGAGCGAGGAGGATGCCATCAGTGTAGTTTTGGTGAAGGCAATGCCTTTGATAATGCCAAATGTCAGCACAGACACCATGCTTGCTATGTATACCAACTGGTACATGTGGTGTTCGGTGTCTTGCAGGGTCTGGTCACCATTGCAGGCTGTCTTATTGCTCTGGGGTGCACAGATGACCTGCAGCACAATGAAAAAGAAGGATCTAGAATTTATGCTATTGGGAGAAGGCGGCTATTTCAGATAATCTTTCTAAAGAGGAGAAACTGAAAATGAGCCAGATGGGATGGGAGAGATGGCTCAGTGAGTAAAGTATTGCCACACAAGTATGAGGACCTGAGTTCAGATCCCTAACTAGCATGTAAGAGTAAGGCATGGTGGCACAGGCCTGGAACCCCATTACCAGGATTTGGGGGAATACAGGCAAATCGCGGGAGCTCACTAGCTAGCCACCCTGAACAAAACAGGGAGCTCTAGATTCAGTGAGAAACCCAACCTCATAAATTAAGGTAGAAAGTGATAAGGGAAGGTACTCAAGGTCAACCTTCAGCCTCCACACACTCACACATGGACAAGTGCCTACATACTTATATGAAACAAACAAATTTTAGAAGAATAAAATTTAAATTCAAATCAAGAATGAGTCATGTGGGTAAAATCAAGTCAGGTCCCTCAGGGGGTTATCTGAGTTTTTCCTGCCTCTTCCACAAAGGGGCACCTCATGGTGGGAAAAATGTAGCAGATAAACAGGTATAGGACAGCTGTCACAGAAGCCACCTGCACCCCAGGAAACCTTCAGTGATGCCAGGCCAAGAAGATCCAGAAGCAAACAGGGCCTCTGGATTCTGAGAAGCTTGCCTGGCTCCCCTTAGAGGTCCCAGACAGGACAGAGAGTCGGGCCACCCTCCCACCTGCTGAGCTGCCTAGCAGCAGCCACCGACTAATGAGATTCAGGGGTCTTTATGTAGGGTGGTCCAGTTCCTCAATCCTCTCCCCTGGCCTGTATCCAAGGGTCAACTGTGAGGGTGCTGCTGCTCTGCTCTGGAGTCCTTGGCAAGAAAGATGGAGCCTAGCAAACCGAAGGGGCTCTCAGAGAATCCCAACAAACTATGGATCCACCCCTCTCAGTGAGAGGACACAACTTCACCAGCATTTCTGGAGAGAGGCCATCATTTGCTGTTGAGAAATTGACAGTTTCATTTTTCTCTGGGCTGTGTGTTAAAAGTCAAGGATGCCTTTGGGGAGCAAACAAACATGTCTCTTCTAAATGCCATTCTGCTGATTACAGTAATGGGAGAAATGTAAACCAGAGGTGGCTGATGGATGAGCGTCTGCTGAGGCAAAAGCATCCCTGGGGGTTTGGTTGATGAAAGGCTCAGCTTGTACAAGAGGTTCTGCTGTGCTGTAGGTTGTACCCACAGCATCGGGGATCAGGACTAATCACAGGGGCATGCCACTGTTGCTGCATGTTCAGTGGCCTATTGAAGTCCTGAGGCTAGGGCATGGCTCCACATGACCCTACATCTGAGGTTCTCTGGGGAATGGACAGAATCATCATGAGTGGGGACATGGAAGAATATACATATTTGAAGATAGTTCTTGCTTTATCTGCATGCAACAGGCTTCTTGCTGCCTTATGCTTATAGGAACAGCCTCAGGAAGCTATGTCAATCAGCCTATCCCCTCCCCCACACCCAAGCATCCTTACTTTGATGTCATAGCAACAAGGTGGCACCATAAGGTGTAATCTTAGAAGAGGAGCAGGCACCCTCACAGTGTTCCCTGGAGCTCCAAGAGAAGCTTTGAAACCAATGGCCAACAACCAGGGAAGATTCTAGCCAGCTGGAGGAAGAGGTATGTATTGGTCCTGCCCAGGAAGGCCCTGGCCAAAATGGAAACCTTGGGAGAAATGGAAGGTCCTGGTGGTCTTGGCACATTTACAAAGGCTGCACCCATTTTAGGTCCTCTTCCTGCTAAGGCACCTTTGGAGAGCAGGGCTCTCTCTATAGAACCTTCTGGCACTAAGGGATATGTCAATCTTTGCTCATCTTCCCAGGTCCCTCCCTGTCCCTCCTCCACACTGATAATACCCTTCCTGGACAAGTGTAACTCTACACATCGGAACCATCAGTTTCCAGTAAACCCTTTTAAACCTGAAGTTGTACATAGAAACTTCCAGGTGCCTTGCTTCTTTTGAAAACAGAAAAGAATCTCAAGAATTTGAAATATATATATACATATATATATATACATATATATGTGTGTGTGTGTGTGTGTGTGTGTGTGTGTATGTATGTATATATATCCCAGGAACTGGCCTCGGTGTCACCAAAAGGGGTGAGGGGACAAAGGGAACACACCAGATGTCACTGTTTAGCAGCTTTGTTTCAAGATCCAGACTCAGCATTGTCAAAGGAAACTCACCTGGGAGCCCCTGTCTAGCCAGAGTCCCAGCCACCAGGTGCTGAAGGCAGAGCTGCCCATCATCAGGAAGAAGAGACAGAGCACCAGGAAGGAGACCAGGTACCCTGCCAGAGGAGCAAGGGGTGCAGATATGAGGCCAGTGGCAGAATCGCCTGCCCTGAGCCTCACCCTTGGAATTCGGGAAAGCCAAAGCCTACAGAGAAAAAAAATCCCTATCTGGAGGTTCCATGTGCTAGGTTGATTCAAGATATCTTGATGGTGGGCCCCTGCATGCCAATAAGGACATCTTTTCCATTTGGTTAGAAATAGAACCAAACTGTCCTCATGTTAGAAAAACCTTGTCTGCTTAAGATGGGCTCTTGTTATACAGCCCAAACAATTTTGCTGAGGCCACCTTGAAAATTGTGATCCTCCTGCCTCAGCTTCCCCTGGGGCTGGGATTGCAGGCATGTATATGACCATGCCCATTCAATGTTCCATTTAATAGAAGCAAGTCAGTCTTCATTAAGAGCAAGTCAAGAGTCCAGTTCAGTGGGACAAGTCTGTTGTTCCAGGCCCAGGAATGCTTGCTTGGGTAGATCATAAGTTTAGGCCAGCCTGGGCTACACATGGACTCTGTCTGGAAACAAATATCCAAATCCCTTGTCTTTTTGGAAGAGACTTGCTTGTGCAGATACTCTCTTGCATGATGAGCTGATTGCAGCTGTGCTCAGCAATCTGTGTGTGTGTGTGTGTGTGTGTGTGTGTGTGTGTGTGTGTGTGTGTGTGTGTGTGTTGTGTATGTGTGTAAGAACCATCGATGGCTTCTGGCTGCTGCCCACTCAGATCCAATAAAACCAAACCTGGCAGCTTTAATGGAGATAAAAAATGACTCCATTTAAAGAGCTGTATTATCAGACTTCAGGTTTTAGGGGGTAAAAGCACTGATAAGCAAGCGCTAGCATAAGCATAAAGGAGTAATTGGTGAAGGAATCATAAAAACATGAACCCAACGTTTAAAAACAGATTTTTAAAATGCAAATTAAATCAAGAAACCTGATGTTTTATGCCAAACCTCCAGAAGCCTTAATATACGTGTGATATGTTTTCCAGGTCACGATTCCTTCTCGAGGAGACTCAATCTGGACAAGCTGATGCACGGGAGCTATGGAGACAAACACAAGGCCATGAGCCTTGTGGCCAGAGTGGGTATTCAGTGCGGCCAGCATGTCCCCTTTGCACCCTCCCTCCACTGCTGAGGGCACTTGTCCTATTTTATACATGCTCTCACATTTCTAATATCCCTTTGCTCACTTTAAAATATTTGATCCTCTTTACAGCCCCGTGAGACACATGGCTTGGAGTCTTTTAAGGACTCTACGGTGTTCACTACATGCTTAGCTTGGGAGTCCAGGGTTGTGCCGGCTCCCAGACCTGAACCTCAAGCATCAAATGAGTGTACAATTAGTCTGTATCCACTGAGCGCTCCCAAGCTCAACTGGGCTGTGTGCACTGCTGTAACAGGACAGACGGATGGGGTGAGGGGAAATTATACATGGTCTCTTTTCTACTTCACAGGTGCCTGATGGGCAAAGCCCCATCATACTCTGCCTCCCTGTCCCTAAGCAGTGGGAGACAACGTTTGTGCCCTGTGAACAAGGGACTGATAGCAACAGTCTAAGAAAAAGAGGTAGCCTCAACAGCTGGCCCTGGCCAGTCTCTTTTCTACTTCCTCCCCTGGAATTTTCTCATAACCTCACCCTCAAGCGCCCCTACCGCCCCCCCCATCTTCTCATCTCATTATCCCTAGGAAGGAAACTTCTGCACATTCCCAAAGGACCAGTGCAAAGACTGCCTCCTCTGTGGGGCTCCCATAGGCTATCTGTTACTCCCATGTTGACTCCCCATTACCTTTATCCCAGTTTGCCACAGCTACTCATGTGCCTGTGACATCTGCCAGGCTGTACGCCTAGAACTGTGAACACAGCCTTCTTCTCTTCTAGCCCATTTCAGGACTCGGTACTCAACACAATGTCCAGAACCTATTTGTTGAATGGATGTGTAACCTGACCAGCCTTCATTCCCTCCACACTACCTTTTCTCAAGGCTCCCTGTGGAAAGTGGGGGCTCTCAGGCTTTCTCTGGCCTCTAGAGCATTTCCATGTGCTGCTTTGACCTCTGGGGAAGGAAGAGTGAAAGGGACACACAGGAATAGTCTAGACCTGACTTCTGAAGGTCATTTACCTTCCAAGTAGTTTGCTAATCATTTCATGAACAGTTTCTCACTTAAACTTTGCAAGACTCTCCAAAGTTGATTCTAATATTTCCCTGCTTTGTAGATTAAGAAACTAAGGTTTTGAGAGTGTCCAGTTTCATGACTTGAACAAGGATGGCAACAACAGATCTGCTGTCATGGAAGGGGAAAGCTCAACTCTACACAAAGAACAGCAACAAGGAGTGCCTGTCTTCCCAGGCAAGAGCACACCAATTAGTTATTCAAAGGGCCAGCTCCAAAGACATGTACATGCGAGTGACAGTATATGGACTGAACAGATTATATTTTTATATTTAGGTACACACACACACACACACACACACACACACACACACACACACGAACAAGTAAAGAAAAAGAGGCCATGGATCTGAAAGAGAACAAGAGGGTGGGACACATGGGAAGTTTGGGAGGGAGGAAAGGGAAATGGGAAGTGATATAATTGTGTTATCATCTCAAAAAATTAATTAATTAAAGGAGTGGCCAAATTTCTTGCTCATGGTGGCCAGGAAACAGAAAGAAAAAAATGAATGCACCAGTGAGCACGTTCTCTTTTCCTCTTTTATTCCATTTGGGTTCCTGACCCAGGTGATGCTGCTGCTGTCATTTAGGGTAGGTTTTCCTTGTAGGACTGTCTCTGGGAATGTCCTCAGAAACAACCCAGGAATGGCCTTTACTAATCTTCAAGAGGTTTCCCAATCTAATCGAGCCAGTGGTGCTGATTACCCAGCACACAAGCTCACTCTCCAAGACACCACAGCTGGAGCTCACACTTCAAGACACCACAGCTGGAGCTCACACTTCAAGACACCACAGCTGGAGCTCACACTTCAAGATACCACAGCTGGAGCTCCCTCAGACCCAGCTGGAGCTCACACTTCAAGATACCACAGCTGGAGCTCACACTTCAAGACACCACAGCTGGAGCTTCTCAGAGCAAAAGCCTTTGTGTTCCCCTTCTCCTCTCCCAACAGCAGATGCCCAGCATGCACCCCAGGGTACGCAGCCACGAGAAAGGATGCTAAGTACCTTTTGTATCTACAAATTCTTCCATTTCAGGTTCTTTTCCTTCATCTTTCTCATCGCCTGAAGCCAAGACTAGGACAAGAAATTGCATAATAAATAAATAAAAAGGTCTGTATCCACTCAGGATCCAGGGGCAGTGAGGGAGGGGACTATCATCTGACTGTACCAGAGTCCTCATCTCTCGGAGTTGGGCTATCCTTCAGGGTGTCCACCATGGCCGCATTGTAAATGTGCTCCGGATCCTGGAGAGAAAATGAAATTACTTCTGAAAGTGCAGTGACAGACTTCTCCCAGGCGGGAAGTCATGAGGCAAGGCTCTTAAATCCCACTCTGCACGGGCAGGCAGGCACACAGTTACCTTGAACTGCAATCCCCGGAGGTTGTGAATCAGCTTTGCATAGCGCCCCCTCTCTTCCATCAACTCCTTGTGGGTACCCTTTTCACAAATCTCTCCATCTTCTAGCAAAATGACCTCATCACAAGACTCCAGGAACTGTGGGGACAGCACAGGGACCCACAACGACACTGTCTCAGTAAGAGCCGAAGGACTGCGTGCCAAACACCCAGGCACCCTCCCAGGTGCACTGAGTGACTGGGGTTCTCAATCCTGGCACTACTGGCGTTAGAGGGCCAATGGTTCCTTGTCTTTGGGAGCTCTCCTGTGCACTGCAGGCTATTTCACAGTCTCCCTGATCTCTACCTACCAGAAGAATGCCTTCCCCTATTGTGACAAGCAAAAATGTCTGCAAGAATTGCCAAATGCCCCAGGAGGCCCCAGTGGAGAACCACTGAGCTGGTCCCCAGTCTCTTGAGTACAAAAGCTGGACCCCGGCTGCCACAATGAAGCAACTGAACCTTCCTTTGCTTCTTTTCTCTGAATAAGGTACCCTACTAAGAAATCTGACTGACCATTACAGAGGCCCTGGTTTGGTAAAGATAGGAAATACGATCTCAGCCTTGCCAGAAGCCCCACCTCACAGAGCCCAGAGGATAGAAACCAGGTCACAGGCCACATCTTCACCAGCTTTAACATTACAATAACTATATGAACAATATTACGCTCCCCCCCCCCAACACACACACATTTTACCCAAAGCACTCCTGTTTTTCTGGTTCCGAGACCCTTCATGTCCATGTCAGTCCGTGATTAAAGAATTCTGCTAAGAGGGACTCTCTTTTATTTTAGAAGAAGAAAGAGCTCTTCCCAATTGGATCCACCCATCAAAGGGCAGAAAGCCCCTTCCTAGAGGCAGGCAAGATGCTGCAGGACTGGGAAGAGTTCCACCTAAAGAAGCCAGGGCCAGAGCCCCCACTTTGAACTTCCATTCCATTCAAAGCCAAATCCCACCTGTCTGTGCTTGATTTGAACCCTGGAAGCAGGAGCTGCCATTGATGCCTGGATACCTGATGGGTTAGGCAGTGCCCAGATGCTTCAATCAGAGCAGATCCAGCAGCTTGGACAGTTCTAGTCTCTATGTGTCCCCTATCCAAGACTTGTCCCCTTCCCCAGGCAGCCCAAGCAGGCCCCTGGCTCCCTTCTGACAGAATCTTTCCCGAGAGACAAACTTGCACTTCACACATCATCCTCTAATGTTTCACGGCCTGATCTCACATTTTATCAATATCTTGACCTCCTGTAGCCCCCCAGCTCAAGAAAGCAGGCAGCTTGGTTAAGTCATTGATTTTCCAGATAAGAAAAGGAAGCACTTAGGACCTGTGACAATCTACAGGGTTTTCTGCCTGTATGTGGTCCATAGCCCAGACTTGGAAAAGCCCAGCAAAAGGTCCCTCCTGCCAGCAAGCCCTCAGTTCACTCTAGTAATACCAGGTAGCTTTGCGTAGCCACGCTCAGCAAATGCTTAGGAAGCTGAGCCCTGAGTATTACCAGCGGCTGACTGCTGGCCTTGCTTTGTTTCCTCACGCAGATGAGCCACCGTCCTGACCAGCTACTCCAAAGCATCTGAGGTCAAAGCAGCTAAGAAATGTTCTAGAAGGCCCCAGGGCTGCGGTTTGAGGCTTCCTCCCCTCCCCCACAAAGAATGGGATGAAGAGCACAGAGATTATGGTGCCACCTGGTGGCCTCTTTGTTCTCCAACAAGCAAAAAAGGGAGCTAAAATGACCTTGGCAAGGTATGCTGCTGGAGAATCTGGCAAAATACTAGCTTGCCTAAGGCCATGCCACTGACTAGTGAGTGTCAAAGATGGCTATTATTGACCCTCCATGAGGGCTCCTGGAGGGTCAGCTCCATCTCACACCTGTCAAGACAAAGGCCTCACCCTCCAGGACCCAGGGCTCCTCAGGAAGACAGCCTTTCCAAGGCAGGCTGTTGCTAGAGACAATATTCACAAGCCAGAACTGTGGTAAGCATACTTACGACTCTGGCTAGGCCAGAAATCATTTCTACACTGAACCCAAGCAGCCTTCTCCTCTACCTTGGCCCTGGCCTGCAGAGGACCTAGGAGTTCTTGTCCAACTAGCCTGACTCAATGTTTACTAAAGTGGTAGCACATCTGCTGAAGAAACCAGACACCCTCATGTGCAAAATTTGAGTGCTTCATGTATTTTTGTGGCTTGCTGCACTTAAAGCTTATTCTGGGGAAGGCTCCAGGGCAGCTGGGTTTCCTGGGTCCTTGAGAAGCCCCTCTCCCTTTGGGATGGTCCTCCTGGCCTCAGCCAAAGGTCCCAACATACTGACTGCAGGGTCCTCCAGCCATGGCAACCTTACTTGCTTCTTCATCCTCACACTTTCACCAGCTCAACCTCCCCTTCACTGAAAAGCAATGAGACCCGCCTCCTGCTCCCAGACCGGACCTGCTGGACAAGAAGACAGGGCTACTGCACCTCTGCCCCCGTGAGCATCTCCCAGTGCCTGCAGGACGCATCTTACATTGTGGACACTCACACAAGAGCATGCACATACTCATGTGCACATTAGCACAAGCAGCATATCTCCAGGAATTGCCAGAGAGAATAGAGAGAGACAGCATGAGCGAAGAAACCTGGCTTAAATTCCCATCAAGTATTCAGAACCTGTATGTGAGTCAGATGCAACAAGGTTTATGATGATGCAGGCAAATTCTCCATTTTCACCCAACGTCAGTCCCCATCATTTGGCCCCTAGTCCTGGTCTCCAGAGCTTCTCCTGGGTTGGGGGAAGACTGGGGCACTTGGGCCCCTCATCACAGGAGCCCACACCTTTCTGGGTAAGGAAAACAAGCAGAGCTTCTATGATGCCCTGACAAAGAGCCTTTGACCTCAGGCCCATTCAGGCCCCATTGGAGAAAGGTTGGGCCCTGAATTGTCTCCACCTGGCTCCTTGGCACCAATGACCCAGCTCTCAGAGCCAACTGATCCTGAAGAATCTACTCTGTGGTGGACGAAAGGTCCCGTCCCCACTGACTCCAAAGACTGGGCCAACAGAGGTCATACACAGAGAAAAGCAGGCAGGGGTGGCTAGAAACTCAGGTGGCTGCAGGACTCACCAACATCTCCTCCATTCCCTGCCCTCTCCATCCCCTGTCCAGGCAAGGCTAGCTTCAGGTGGGAAAGGCATGTTTAGCAGAGCAGGAGTCTCTGTGAACATCAAGTGCTGCACGCATCCCAAGACCTCATGGACCCTCCTTGTCCCTGTCACCTGCAACTGGTGGGTAACCAGGACAACAGTCTTTCCCTTGAGTGCCTTCTTAATGCACTCCTCAAAGACATGCTTCCCCACATGGGCATCCACAGCCGAGAGTGGGTCATCCAGCAGGTAGAGTTGACGGTTGGCGTACACAGCACGGGCCAGGCTGATCCTCTGCCTCTGTCCCCCAGAGAGGTTGATACCCCGCTCTCCAATCTGTAGACAGGGATAATGGCACAGCCCATCATTAAATCCACCTGCCACCCTATACTTCTTGTATAACAGGAGCTTCCTAAAGTTCAAGAGAGAAGATATACTGGCTGATTATCTCGGCACACAAGCGTCTCCAACCCCTCATGCCAGACAGTGATGATTGGAAGAACTCCCATGCCCCTCACTCACTGAATCACAGTGCCAACCGGGCACAGCTCTTTCTGACTCTGAGAATGGTGTGTCTACTGCATGACTCCTGCTTCCCAGTGCACAGTCTACTGTACATTGACTGACAGCACACAGGAGATTTTTTTAAAGCAGGGAACTCTAGAAGAAGGGATAGTGAAAAGAAGAGAAAGTGCCTGGGAGATGGACCAGAGACCTCTCTGTTCATTTCTTTGTATGCTACTGTGTGTGCTGTGAAGACAAGACACGTGCTATTTTGTTCACCATCAAATCTCTAAGGCCCAGCCCCTGATCTGAGGCTCAGTAGACATTTCTTGCAGGATGAAAAGCCTATAGGCTATGTTTTTTCTGGGAATCCCATCCTCCTGAGCCCAAAGTGAATCCCAGTGTACTCAGATGCCCAGCTACTGAGCTAGCTGCTGGGTGCTGGGTACTGGGTGCTGAGTAAGAAAAGTGACCTATAAATCAGGAGCTCACATTTTAGAAGGGGCACTAGACACACAAGAACAGCAGTTGACATATTCACCAAGTGTTAACCAAGAAGCATGCATTGCAGCACTTGGTGGCAAACTGCTGCCACCTGTGAGCCTCCAGAGTCTTCCTCAGTGGAGCTGGGCTATATCCTGAAAGGCTAGGAGGTGACTGGACACCTTAGCTGGCTGCCAGGGCTGCAGAAATACAGCTTGGAAAGGAAAGCCAGAGCCACATGAGCATTCAGAAAGGCCAGTTACTCCTGACAGGCAGAGTGAGAGACTAAAAGAGCAGGTTCTCTGAGCTGGCACTGTGGGGAAGCTTGTCCTAGAGGCATGATGTCCTGGGGAGAGAGAGGAGCGTGGCACAATGACTCTGGGTCACCTGAGTCAGCAGGCTCAAACCTAAAGGCCAAGCCATCACTTTGGACCAGCAGCCTGGGGCAAGGTCTGAAGGTGACTCGGCATTCTTGGGCTGCATAGAGCCAGGGAGCAAGGAGCCCTGAGACTCCCATGTATGGGGAGCACTCTGGACCACTGATCTGAGGACAGAGCTGGAGCTTGAGTTTAGGACGAAGATGTTCAGGAACCCTTCCTGAGATGATGGAAAGGTTGGACGTGGGCTGTGGGAACAACTGTGATGAGTCAAATGCAAGCAGGCTTGGACCCACCCCCACTTGGTGGACCGCAAAGAAGAATTCTTGATAGGCAGAAACTGAACTTTGCCAGAATTTCCTTGGGATTTTCTGTCTCTGGGACATGTAGATATAGATCCAGGGTCAACTGGGCAAATGGGACTCAGTTCTGCTCACCTCAGTCAGGTCTCCATAAGGAAGGCTGTTCAAGTCCTTCTGGAGACCACAGACATGAACTGTGTGCTGATACCTGTGGGAATAGAGATCAGAATGGTAAGATTAGCATCCAGCACTGCTGCCTGGGCTGCTCCTAAAGGAACCACTGTTGTCGAGAGGACGAGGCAAGGACCTTGTTGCTGCTACACTCAAGGCTCTCAGGCAAGTTGCCTTGTCCCAAGGGCAGTGTCTCCTCAACTTCGGGGTCTCTCCTTGACTCGGGGTGGATCCCTCCCTTTACAGGGTTCCTGTCATGCAGGGAAAATGCCGCCACTGCCTATGAAATCCTGGGGATGCCAACTGCTATCATTGCTCTTTGAGTCAGAGAAGGAAAACAAGTTGTGGGCTGAAGTTGTTGATTATGGCATATAGAGGCTGAGTCAAGGCCATGAATGGAAGAGGGAGTATATGTGGTGGAGCAGCATAGAATTTACTCCATTACAGATGCCAACCCTGACACCCCTGATGAATTCCTCCTGCTCCATAAATCTATTCTGTCCTCCATCAGCCCTGCCATGTTGGAGAAAATCAGACACAGAAGATGTCACTTCACGGGAAAGAAGAAAATTGGAAATGGACCCTGGCTTTGGGGCTTCCAGGGTTCCGGGGCTTCCGGGGCCTCTGGGGCTTCCAGGGCTGTTGTGTTCCTCAGTAACATCCTTTCTTGAGCCTTGGAGTTCAGACTTAGGAGGAATTATCTAGCCCTGCACAGCCTAGCTGCTGGGCAAATACCTCATCTTACTGGGCACAGTCCCACTCAGGCCCCAGTAGAATGCCACCTCTTAGGGCTTCTGGCACCACCCAGTCTTGTGGGGTGTGAGATCCTACAGTAGGGGAGAAGCTGACAGTCCACTACTTCCACTTTCTCTGAATCTCAACTCCAGACATACCCACGGTGAACAGAACTGTCCCCCAAGGCACCACAGTGACCCATAACCTCAGAATCTGGCCACTTCGGTGAATGCCTGGCATTCCTAGTGACATTCTCACTTGTGAGCTGTCTAAGCAGGTGCTGGACCCCACACTGAGCCGGAGACTTTTGTCTCACTGGCAAGCCTCTACTAAGGGTGGTTGGTAACTACATTATTAACTAATGACCACCTTTGCCATATATCCCCACTGCCACAAACAGAGCTGTTCCACTGTGCCTTCCTTGCCTTGGTGGACTGAAACTTTCTGGAACCATGAGCCAAAATAGGTCTTGCCTCTGTTCAGTTGTTTCTGTGAGGCCATCTGTCACACAATGCTAAAGTAACTCAGACAAGCACCTGAGGAGGAATATCTGTTCCTCATGGTGCTCCGCACACGGCAGGCATTTGGTTAATATTTGCTCTCTTCACCTCCTTATGGATAAATCAAGTAACTGTCCTTCCAGCCTGCTTCTGTGGAAAGAAAAGGCATTCCAGGGAGGGATGGTGTAGGCAAAGGGGTGTGTGGCCAATGAGACATTGAGTAGAACTGTTTGCCATGGACTCCCGCCACTGACGGGAACTTCCTGTCACATGTGAGCCGTCTGTTGAGGACATCACAACCAGGGGGAGAAGAGAAAGCCACAGGCTTTCTGCTGGGAATACACTTGTTGGCTGGTGCCAGCCCGGAGGGTATGGAGTTTTGTGAGCTCAGATAATAAGAGAAGGCCAGGCCACGACTGGATTCCTAAGCCCACCTCCTCCTCCTTTGGTTGTGCCGTGTTTGGGGGTGTTTTTGAGTGGCCCTGCTGTCAGGCAACCTCAATGGAAACAAGTGATGCTCGAGCCTAGGGCACAGGTCCAAGGCTCAAGCTCTGTGGGCTCACCTCTCTGGACTTCAGCTTCCCCGTCAGTGAAATGGTCTGTAATACCTGTCTGTGTCTCCCTAAACAAATTGTGATGGGACTCATCTAAGGCAAGTAAACCTGAGAAGATCTTACTCCCTAGAGCTTAAAGGTAACCACCCAACACGTATCAAAGATTTAAAACCAGAGGTTTGGTTTTATTTCATTAGACCATTTGAGGACACTAACAACAATATGCCTTGATAGTGCCCATGTGAATTAATCATGTCAGGACTGACTAATTGCACGCCTTCTGCTCATGATCCCAAGCAAAGTTTTAGTTGCTTAGCCTAAATCAAAATTGCAAGACTCATTTTTCTCCAGTCAGAAAACATATGTCTGCTACAGAGAACCTCAGAGCATATGGTACTCTGCCCTGGGACTGAAGTGATGACTAGTCCTCTGCTTGGAGTACCATGTGGTCACAGGTCTGCAGAACAGCATGCTCCTCCTGAACTTCTGGGTCAGAAGAAGGAAACCCAGTGCCTGGGCGGATCCCATGAACGTTTCATCAGAACTCACTAAAGATATCCACTTCGTGACCATTCCTAGCGGCCTCAGCATCTGAAGCAGGAGGAACAACTACCACAGTGCCAGATACATGTCAAGTTAATAATACCTTTGGTGATTGTACTTCTCTCCAAACAGTATGTTCTCCCTCACATTTCCATGAAAGATCCACGCTTGCTGAGAAACATAAGCCAAAGGTCCATTGACAGCCACAACCCCTTTCTGCAACTGCATCTAGAGCAACAGTAACCAGAGAACCTTTAGAAGGCACACTCCCAAATGCCATCCTCTTACTGTATGAGCATTAGTCACATGCATATGAGGGGGTTGACAGATATCTCATCCACATTCTGTAATTCGAGGTGAGACACTTGCAAGGCTAGGCAGGAAATTTAGGGAAGAGGAAATAATGAGTCTTTCTGCCAATTGGAGGATACAGGCTACACTTACCTCAGCCCTGGGCCAACTACAGTGAGATGCCTTAATGATGAGTAACAAGATTTCCACCGCCCGCCCCCCCCCCCCCCCCCCCACCACCCCCCCACCCCCACCGCCGCCCCTTCTGCCAGGTGTGCTGACTGGATCCAACTCTCCCTAGCCAGGTTCCAGGGAATAGAGCACAGACTCTACTTCTGATGTGGAGGCTCTGGTATGTATGCCCCACTTCAAAGAAGCAGTCCTGATACAGTTGCATAGTTGTAATGGTGCAAGAATTCAGGCCTTATGGGGCCAGAACTCTTCTTCCTCTTCTTTTTTTTTTTTTTCAAAAAGAGTGGGAGATCCAGTTTCATGGGGAACTTTGGGGCCTTGATAATATTGAGCAATCCAATTAATAAACATGTAAGACCCAGTTTGTGACACTGGGTACACATGGGCATTTAAGCTGACCCTGCAAAGTGTGCTTCTGATAGATAATGGTAGACTGTAGTGGTGATAAATAGCCAACCCCATCCACAGAAGGGATTTGTAGGGAAAGCATGACACTCGGGGCTGATGACGGTAGGGGTGGCAGTGTGGCTGAGCAGGAAAAGTATCACATGATGCAGTGCTATTTTGAAAACCTTGGGGCTGGTTGAAGGGGCCTGGAGTTAGCCTTGAAAAAGAGATGATATTATTAGCAAGAGCAGTTCTAGAAATAGTGGGTGCCTTCAAGGCGCTGTGCTGAGCCAGCTGACACTGTGATTGGTCTTGAGGACTCAGCTCTGGCTGGCATGTACACTCCATTTGCTAACCCTCGCCACAGCTCTCCTTGGACATTTTGGAGATGACACAGTCCAGAGTCAATGTCTTTGTCCAAAGGGAAATGGTGAGCATACGACGGAGACAAACTCTGCCTCTCCCCTGGTCATGGGAAAGCACCTGATTCCCTCACCAGGGCACAGAAGATGGGCTCTATTTTCTCTCTAAGATGCTCCCAGGGGATAAATAAGAGGGTAGATGTTAAAAGGAGGCAAGTTTCCTTCCAACAGATATCAACACACTGCAAAAAGGAACTGGCTGTGAACAAATGGACTTCACAATGCAAGAAGTCTGAGCATAGCCTGGGTCGTCTCCTACATTGTTGGAAGATCTGTACTCACAAGTGGAGAGTGGGGCCGACTTCCAGTACGCCACTGACTCTAGTGTCCTCATAGAAGACACACACATAAGGGCCAGAGCCTCCCAGACCCTGGCCCTCCCTCATCTCCAGGAAGGGTAGTCAAAGTCACTCTCGCTACAGAGAGTCAAGGGAGGCTGAAGAAGTCATTCACATTGGCACTTATAAGACTCACTCCCCATTCTGGTGAGGCCCTGCTGAGCCTCATTTCTTCATCCCTTCAGAGGTTCCCCAAATTCTTTCAACAACAGGAGGCAACCTCAGCTCAACCAGTCTTCCTTTTAGGAACAGCAGTAGGCAGAAAGAAGAGTGAATTCCCCAACCTCCTCAAAACATGTCTTATTCATTTAGGGTGAAGCTTGTAAAACACAGCAACACGAAGGTCACCTGTGACTATAATTTGTCGCCTTACCACCTACTTAGGGTCTCACAGCTAGAAGGGGCAGAAGCAGGACAAGATCTACCAACCTCCCTCTTCCTATACAAAGTGTTCAGGGCAGCTGGGGTCACATTGCTGCCTCTGCACATTCATTTGCTCGCCCTTCCTCGAGGCTCCCAGGCAGATCTGGGGGTTTGGGAAACCGTCAAAAATTCATCAAAAGTTGCCAAGAGTCCCTCCAGTTCCTTCATTCTCCACCAGGCTGCTTTTCTGGATTTTATAAAGCAGGACAGCCATCGGAGAAGCCACAGATTTAATGATCCATCACTTATTTGGACCAACACGGAGCTAAAGGCAAAGAAGCAATCAATGTTTAACTTCTGTCCTCAGGAGGTAAATCCAAAGATGTGGGGAAATCTTGTCTAGCCAGGCATGGAGCTGCCAAATGCATCAACCCAAGGGAATAATCAACAACATTCACATCAACCGTGTGCAGCCAGACCTGACCACTGGTCTCCAGGCTGCTTAAGTCCCTCAGTCCACAGCAAGGAAACCCTGCCCCTCTCCTGTCATGAAGTCTTTCCAGCTCTCCCCACACACTTACCTGTCCTAGGAGAGCTGAGATAAGGGAACTCTTCCCACTTCCAACATTCCCGCATATTCCCAAGACCTTCCCCTGACAGAGAAAAGAGATAAGACAGTTACTCCCCCACATTGTCAGGGGGGCTTGAGCTCTACACTGACCAGGCCAGGCAGGACAAGAGGCTACTGTCACCCCCCCCAAGATGGCAGTTGCAGCCTCAGCCACCAAATCTATGCACAGCTTGGAAGGACGCAGAGATTTGAGTTTTAATTAAGAGCCCTCACTCATGCAGAGTACCCAGAGGGCTTCTGGAAAGCTGGAAATCCTGTTCACACATTGATGTAAAACAGCCTTGTGCCAGTTTAGGAGACACAGGCCCTGGATATGAGGGTTGTCCTGTGCCCGGAGACCCAGGAAATGAGTCTAAGGACAGGTAAAGGGGGATGTGGCTCAGGGGTACACGGGCCGTCTTTGAAATAGAGAGAGCTGAGTGATTTCAGAAGTCATTTTTAAAGGAATCCTTTATCATGACAACTCAATTTAGAACTCCACGTTTTTTCGCCATTTCCAGAGAATGACTTGGTAGCTGCACGTGTCATCTCAGTCATCAACTTGTCGCTGAGTCCCTGTGATGCACCAGGCGTTGTTCTGAGCACCGGCTGTCACCCTGACTCCAGGGCCATCATGGAGGCACATTCGAGATCACAGGGCACCCCTAGCCACCCAGAAGATGAACATAATGGGTGGATCCTGTGTTGACCCCCACAGAGATTGTGTCTTAGCTGGAGATGGACAGAAGGACAACTGAAATGTGGAGATCATCAAACACGTATCACAGACAGGGCAAGGAGTGGGTGGAGATGGAGGTGTAGGGGCAATTAACCAGACAGCTGATGAATCACTTGTGCTGGCCCAGAAACACGTGCTGCGTGAGAATTGGAGTGAGAGCAGCTTGCAGGTAGCACCAGAGAGAGAGGGGTGATTCGGGCAAAGAATGACACCCATAAACCACATTCTGTTAAGTTAGCCCATGCAGAAGACAAATGAAGCCCTGGGCCGGAGGGAAATGCTGGGAAAGTGAACACAGTTTGTACGATACCCAACATCACTACCTGTCAGTCTCAGACTCTGTGGGTGGGAGGAGGATAGGTACACTCAGAGGTCCCAGGCACATGGGCCAGGGCAGCACTTGTCACAAGTGACACTGAGTGATGCCTGAAAGAGGTAAGGCATGGGTCACATAGGCCTCTGGGGTAACCCCAGAGGGAAAGAGGCTGATAGCGTGTCCGTTTCTGTGTTTAAACAGAGGTGTGTTCTAGAATAGGGAACATTCTAGAACATTTACAAATAGACCTGCTGCAACCCTTTAGAACAGAGATGCACTCAGTATGGAGCCGAATATGACTCCTTTCCCACCCCAGGCTAGATTAGATATGCTCATCACCTTCTGCCATACCTAGCATGAGGCTTGCTGCCTGTCATCAACAACTTCTTTGACGCATCTTTATGGAATGTCGCACACCATGCTAGGTACTGGGAATAAACCACAACCAGGACAGATGGAGTCACTGCCCCAGGGAAGCCACAGTGTCAGAGCTGCAAGTATGTGAGGCTGACCCCTTCAGTCACAGTAGCACTTCAAGATGATGAGGCTACTTATGGAGACTTGGTGAGGGCCAGCTTCAGAGAGGCTCCATATAAGCCTCCACTGAGTCCTGGTCATTCTGTGGGGCCAGGTAAACACCTCCTAAGTCCATTCTTTTCTTCAGAATGAATCCCGGGAGGCCTGCACCTTTTGGGAGTCTTGTTATTTATTTATCATTCCTCAAATGATATTAAGAAACTTGCAGCAGGCGTGGGCTCGAGGCTAAGGATATAACTCTGAATAGCGTACCCTGATCTCATCCTGGGGGACAGCATCTAATAGAATCATGGAGCTAAATTTGGAGAAACTCAGACAGCCTGAATTTAGAACTTCTAAGGGCAACACTTAAGTTAGCTGTGGTTGTTAAAGGGAAAAAGAGCCGTGGTTGCTAATAGCAGTTGAAGCTCACCACGAGCTGAGCATTTTGTATGTAGTTTATCTGTTCTCACAACCCACCTTGTGAAGTGAACAGACAAAGAGACAGGCTCTTCGGGAGCTGAGGCAATCTGCCCAAGGTTAAAGTAGCTCTAAGTGGCTAGAGCCTGGAACTATCTCACAAAATGCTGCCCATGCCTTTGATACGTATTTTGAAGATGTGTTGCTATGGTTGGTGTAATAAAAAGACTGGATGGCCAATAACTGGGCAAAAGGTATAGGTGGGACTTCCAGGCAGACAGAGGACTCTGGGAAGACAAAGGTAGAGTCACCAGCAAGACAAGGGGTAATCAGCATGGGCAGTATCGAGAGATGAGGTAACGAGCCACACGACAGAACACAGATTAAAATAAATGGGTTAACTTAAGATATCAGAATTAGTGGGACAAGCTTAAGCTAGAGCCAAGCTTTCATAATTAATAATAAGTCTCCATGTCGTTTTTTTGTGAGCTGGAGGACAGATGCACAAGCCCAGACATTTCTGTGTAGCAGAGATAGTGTGGAGCAAATCAATTAGAGGACTGGAAAACAGTTCCCTTAGATAATACCAGTTTTCTGAGCTGTCTGAAGAAACAAGGGTGCTGCCCCCAGAGGCAGGGGGCAGCTACAAGAAAACAGTGGTGTCACTGGAGCAAACCACAACTGGAACTTGAGCTCCGTGGCACTGGGCCCACCAAACACTAGATACCATCTCCAGGGAGTGTGTGGCAGATGGTTCTGTTAGCTGCAAGAGGGGCCAGTCTTTAGCTAGCCGGCTTGTCCTTCTGCAGTGTTTGCATAGGGGAAAGCAGTCAATGAGATGGGAGATTACATCACTAGGCACAAGATTAACGCTGAGTCTGCTGCTGCAGCATCAGCACCACCTTCAGAGCGCTATCATCATGTTCCCAGTACAACATGATGCAGATCAGGAGCAAGAGGAGGCCAGGTGCTCCCTAAATCCATAGCTCTATCTAAGGGTTCTACAGCGCTCACTCTTGAGGAAAGGAAGGACTATGGTGCCTGGCTGGTTTGGTAAGTTCAGCCCTACCCCCTCGCCAGGCTGGTTAAAACCAACAAACAAAAAACGTTGCACTGTGTTTTGTACAAAAGCAGTATTTTGTAGTGGGTAAAAGAACAGGCTGGGGATGGGAGAGTGGGGACGGAGTACAGACTAGAGGCTGAGGCAGGAAGAAGATGAGTTCCTGAATAGCCCAGACCTCATGGTGAGATCCTGTCTTAAAACAAACAAACAAAGAAGACAGATTGAGTTGGATGATCTAAGTGTGGAGTCTTCTCCACTTGCTGGCCATGTGACCCAGCCCTTGTCATTTAGCTGCCTTGTGCCTCAGTCACAGAATGGAGTAGTGTTTGGAGTAGCTAAAAACATTAACTGTGTGACAGGTAAATAGGTAGGTTATTATTCTCTCTCTCAACAGTCTAATGTGAAATTAGAAACAAATCTAAAGCCACTACTAACACTGGTCAGTTTGAGGCTAGCCTCCTGAATTGGACTGTCCATTCAGAACTGTAACTGGCAAGGGCTAAGGGCTGGGCACTTGCATAGCACACAAGAGGCTTTGGATTCTAGCTCCAGAACCTTCAGAAAATAACATTGTACCTAGAACAGCAGATGTGGTAACCCACATCTATAATCCAGCACAGGGAGGCTGAGGCAGGACAATGACCAGTTGGAGACCAGCCTAAGTTCATAGCAAGACTCCATCTCAGAAACAAAATGAAACAAAAACACATTGAAGCAATCAGCCTAAGGGAAACCATCTCCTCTAAGTCTGAGGAGGGTCCTGCCATGTCCATGCTCGTTATTATAATGTTGGACAGGGAAGACAGAGGACCTGATAAGAGACATCCCACCACCTCCTCCAGCTCAAAATGAATTTTATGGGGCTTGAGAAAGCCATAGCTACATAATACAAGGAGGCAGGGTGGCGACCATGCCTTCAGAACTCACACCTGCTGCTGCTGCTGCAGCTTGGGTGCTGATTGCCCCTCACAAGGGCACTGGTTCATATGACAGGACTGTTGCCAAGCGGTGTTGACTTTTAGGAGCAGATACCCTAGAAGGGGTGTTCCAGTCATTTCAGAAATGCCCTCAAAGGGGACTATGGAACCCCCTTCTTTTTATTCTGTGCTTCCTGGCACATGATGTATGTTATTTATTTCACTACCCACCACAAGCCATGATAGACTGCCTTCACTGGAGGCCCACAGCCTGATCTTGAACTCTTGAACTGTAATCTCCAAAACTAAGTCAAAATTCTTTCTCTCTCTCTCCTCTCTCTCTCTCTTTTTTTCTCTCTCTCCCTCCCTCCTTTCCTCCCTCCCCCTCCCTCTCCCCCTCCCTCTTACCCCACCCCCAGTAAGCAAGCCAGAGTAGATGTGAAGTTTTTTCCTCAATCACCTTTCACCTTATTTGTTGATATGGAGTCTCCCTCTGACCCTGGTTTGGCTATAGGGACCCGAAAGTCCCAAGGATCCCCATGCCCCTGCCTCCACAGTGCTGGGATTACAGCCATGTGTGGCTATACCTGCTTTTTATGTGGGTCCTGGGGCTCTCAACTCAACTCCTTAGGTTTCCATGGCAAGCACTTCACCAAGGACCCATCTCCCCAGACTCCCAAACCTTAGCCCTTCATAGATTCATTGCTTAAGATACTTCATTACCATGATACAAAGCTGATTGATACACCCACCTTTCTGACCACAAAGCTGATGTTGTGGAGAACTGACTTGGGGCTGCCACTTGGCCACTCTGGGCTAGCAACCCCCTGCACTGATGGGCTTTGTTCACTGTATAGCTCTGACCTCTGTTGCTTGGAAATACGCCTTCTCTGGTCTTGTGCCTTTGGTGGGTCACTTCTGCCGATTTCTTGTTCCCATGTCAGGGTGGCATTTGCTAAAAGCAAGATAGTGTCTGGGTCTTCTGGCTGGGTGATGTAGGAAGGGGGACTCTTAGCTATGAGAATTTTCTAAGATTAAAGAGACAACAGTAAATGGGCAGATGTCATCCATTTGCAAGAATCCTCCCAATATGTCTTCTAATGACCTCAAATTATATTCTTGGCATTTCTACCTAGGACATCCAGGACTGACCAGAAGTTATTCCCCTGGGAGTGCTGAAGCAGAAATAGTCCACTGACTCAAACTATCTGGGACAGGTGTCTTTTAACCCCAAGGCCTATGTGGGTCACCCACATTGGAGAATGCTGATCCAGCAACATTTCTTCCTCATCTGCAAGCCAGTGAGTCTCTGTCCTCCATAGGGGATGGGCTTCACTGTATGACACTGATACATATGAAACCAAGGTCCCTTGTTCGGTCTCTTTGTCCTCTTCCCCACTCAGCTCAACAAAACATTTGCAAGTTACTAAATGATACAGGTCAGCCTATGGGGTAAAAAGTATAAATGCACACATAAATAAGGCATAGTTCCTGACCTTGAAAAAAACTGTTTGTGAGAAGAAGGGGGCATGAACAGATGAGTGCCGTGAAGTGTGACAAGGACACAACACTGTAATGGCCAGAGAAAGGACACATGAGACTCCTTCCTGGAAGTCCATGTGTTTGGCGTTCAAGCTGAGTCTGTGCGGGCACCTGCCACACAGGCAAAGAAGAGGGAGAGGAGAGAACAGGAAATGTTGAGTCAAGGCCACATGGCAGACCAGGAAGCATGCAAAGCATGGTCTGGTAGGTGGGCAGGACATGAAATAAGCCATCTGGGATTGCTGAATCACAGAACTCAAGGTGAAAACAGCATTTGGAACCAAGCTGGAGAAACTGAGGCGCCAGTGATAAGGCCTCAAGTGCAGTGTTGGAAGAGACAGGAGTTCACTGATTCCACGAAGGCAAGTGCTGGTTGGCATGCGATAATTCAAGAGCTCTCTGGGAACTGAGTGGAATCATGATTTTAGGAGGACAGCCTTGGAAAAGGAAGACTGTCTATAAGTCACTGTGAGTTCAGAGGACAAGTGAGGAGACTTTAACCAAGGTGATGGGACACCTTTCCTTGCTTTCCAGGACGGTGATACACAGTGAATGAAGGACTGTTGATTCTTGTACTTTATAAGGTCCACCTTACAAGAGTGCCTCTCCTCATTGAGAGGACAGTAACTGGAGTCTCTACAGGGCTCTAGACTATTTGGAAGCCAGAAAATGGGTGCAGGAACCCACAGTGCTTGAGATGAGTCCAGATTTCCCAGACAACTGAACTGCCTTCCCGTGGGCAAGAATTTCCTTCTCCCTTTCCTGTTTTTACCTCAAACCCATCAAATGCCATTCTTGCATCTCACATCTTACCATGGACATAGCTTCCTGAAGCACCTGGTCCTGTACCAGAACAAGAGCTCCTAAGGATAAAGAGTATCTCTCTCTTTTCTCTCTTCATTTCTTACATGCCTCAGGTTGTCTTTAGTGGATAAATAGTGACTAAATGATGACCCTGAGGTGGTGCATGTCACCACCCTCATCACAGGACAAACCAGGGACAGACTTAGTGCAAAGGCCATTAGCACTGCTGGAGAAAATTAGAATGCTGCCTTGGATGAGCTGTGGAGGTTAGGAACATTGCCTCTGTGAATCGACTCTGTCTCGTTTTCCCTCCAGATCACACCTCCTTCAAAACCTTCACCATAGGTTTGGGGATTTAGCTCAGTGGTAGAGCGCTTGCCTAGCAAGCGCAAGACCCTGGGTTCGATCCTCAGCTAAAAAAAAGAAAAAAAAAAAAACCTTCACCAATCACTCTCTCCTGTGCACACTAACTATTCTAGCTTCATGTCCACGCCCCTGCAGACCTGACCCAGCCCTCCCGTAGACCTGAGCAGCATCCCCATTTCCAAGCATCACCCTCCCTCCAGAAATGAGATCTCTTCCCTACTCACCCAATGTTAGTTATACCTTCATTCTCTTTAGAGAGACACTGGCTTCGGCCACTGCTTTGACCGAGAAAGGCAAGATTGCAATTGAAAACTTCATTACATTAAACATGGCAATCACACTAAATGCCTGAAGAAGGAAAGAGAGGATTGAGGGTTTAGGACTGCAAAGTCACTTTGGCTCCAAGCTGCTGTATCCATGGGGGGTTATACTTACTAACATAAGAACCAGTGGCACAATTGGGATTCATAGAGGAATGCGTTTTCATTTCATGGATCAGAAACCATGAGTTGGCAATGTAGGGGCAGTAGCTTTGTAATCTATTTTGCTTTGGAAATTTTCACAGAAATGGTGGGAAATATATACTCTTGTCTGTCAATCCAGAAGGGAGACACTACCTTAACTGAATAACTTCATACATCTTTATGCAAACCAAGACTGCTCATTCAAAGCCCTGTGCAGTTTGACTAACTCACTTTCTGCTCTAGGTCAATCAGTGGCATCTAATCCTCTGGGGCCACAGCATCTTTCCCCAGAGCACACAGCTCTAACATCACTGACTGCGTTTTCCCTCTGAGCCCTATCCAGTGTCTCTGGATATTGGAGAACCTCAGTGACGCTTTCTCCTTTCTGTTGGCTCCCTGGGGTGCATGATTTCATCTCTCAAATAACCATCTTTACATATGTCTGACTTCAACTATCAGCCTCTTTCTACCCGATTTAAGAAATTAATGACACAACTTCCTCCAGCAAATCCTAAGTGATGTCTGCTGCCGAACAAGCCCCATGGTCTCAGGTTTGAGCTAATTCTACATTGCTAAGAGGATAACAATGGATACCCCCATCACATCCTGTCCTAACTCTCTAAATCAAAAACTACCAACTTCACACACACACACACACACACACACACGCACACGCACACGCACACGCACGCGCACGCACACGCACACGCGCGCGCACACACACACACACACACTTGTTTGGGACCAGTAAAAGTAGTCACAATAACTGAGCAGTGTTCTACCCAGGCAGGATGCCATTGCCACTCATTCTGGCTTTGGGTTCATGACTAGGTCTGAAGCCTTAGGGTCCAAAGAGCCTGAAAATAAAAATAAAACCTCTGCTCTCACACACAAAAATGGCACATGTAGTAAAGGCATTAGGAGAGGATGGCCCAGCAATTCATCTGCTTCTCATCATGACCTTCCCCTCAAGTCCCTGCATGAACTTAGCCATACTTGATCTCCCCACACCACACACGCACACGCGCACACACACACACGCGCGCACACACACACACACACACACACACGCGCGCGCGCGCGCACGCGCACACACACGCACGCACATGCACACGCACGCGCACACACACACACGCACGCGCGCACGCACGCACGCGCACACGCGCACGCGTGCACATGCACACTTCTCTCTTCCTTCTGCTGACTTTCCTCCAGCTGTTTGTCCTGCAATACTTGGCTCACTGTCTTAGCCGGGCTTTCCCTTAAGACTGAGAACCACTTTCGCTCCAACCCAACATTTTTTATCTTTGACTACACTACTCCCTCATCAAAAGCTCACATGCTTTACATTCACCCCACTTGCCCTCAGAGGTTTCAGCCCACGCCCACCTGGCCTGGTGAGAGCAGGTAGCATAGAGCATGTAAGAACCCCCCATTCCATGATTCCCCAGGCTTTATGCAAAACAGCTCAGCCCTTCTCCCAGCTACACTGACAGGAACGACTCCCAGGCTGCTTATTGATAACAAAACCAAGGCCAGATATGGCCAATGGTCTGTCACAAGTCATCACTGGAGAGCAGGAGAGTCATGATGTAAACCGGATAGACCCAGTTCTCAAGCTCGGAGGAACCCTAACTCTAACCTCAGCCAGAGTCCTTTGATTGCTCCTTACCAGAGAACACTCTAATGGCCCCTGTGTGTAGCACATACCACAGGAGGAAAAACATCCGAGTACTCAGTAGGCTTCCGGGGTTGTTTTCCCCCTAAAGCTGTGTTCCACTGTTTACAGTCACCCCTGCTCTGCATGGACAGATAAGAATAGCAGGCAGGTTCTCCTGAGCACATTGTCAGCCCAAGCACTCATATACAAACTAGATCAGAGTCTGAGGTATAACTCAATGGTACAGTGCTATTATTATTATTTATTATTATTATTATTATTATTATTATTTATTATTATTATTATTTATTTTAATCTAGAATGCACAAGGCCCTGGGCTCAAACCCTAGCACCAAAAACCAAGTTTACATTTAATTAATTAGCCCATTGAAGTATACTGGTATCATTTGGTATATGGCAACTGAGAGTTCTAACGCCATGCATGGCAAAGTTGGAAAGGGGCTTCTCACCTGGGGCTTGCCAAGGATAGGGTGCAAAAGTGACCTGATCTAGAGATAGCTCTTACCACAGGGGCAGTGAGCTTGCGGTTCAGGAAGATGTGGCAGGTGAAAGTTGATACGATGGCTATTGTAGACACAATGGGAGCCAGGGCTGAGTTTCCACTTTGGACATATCCAGCCCTTTCCAGTAAATGTTTTTCTCTCTTTCTTATATCTGCAAAAGAGAAGGCAATCGGGGGTGATCTTATTTTGCATACCACATCCTAACATTAAGAAATTTATTACTCCCAGACTGGGGAAAAGGCTTATCAGGTAAAAATGTTTGCCACACAAGTATAAGGACCAGAATTTGGGTCCCCACAACTCACATAACATCTGTACAGGAAAAGCCACTGACTGTAATCCTGACACTCAGAAGATAGAGCAGGGACTCTCGGGAGCAAGCTGGTTAGCTAGACTAGCCAGAATAGCAAGTTCTAGGCTCAGTGAGAGGCCCTGCCTCAGTGGATATAGTGAAGAGAGATTAAGGAAGACACCAACAAACATCAGCTTCAGGCCTCAACATACATGCACCCATACATGTTGAAGCATATATACATACTACAAACCACACACCACACACACACACACACACACACACACACACACACACACACACATACAAGCAAGCAAAAAGAGAAAGATTTGAATAAGAATGCCCCACAGGCTCATATGTTTGAATGCCTGGTCTCCAGTTAGTGGAACTGTTTGAGAAGGATTAGAAGACGTGGTCTTGTTGGAGTAGATGTGGCCTTACTGGAGAAGGTGTGCTGCTGGGGGTGGGCTTTGAGGTTTTAAAAACCCATGCCAGGCCCAGTCTTGTCCATCTCCTCCCTGCTGCCCTGCAGATCAGGATGTAAACTCTCAGCTACTGCTCTAGCACCATACCTGCCTACCTACCACCATGTTCCCTGCCATGATGATCATGGACTAACCCTTTGAAACTGTAAGCAAGCTCCCAACTAAATCATCTCTCCTTGGTCATGATGTCTGTTCACAGCAATAGAAGAGTGAAAAGACATGAATTATTTCTGCCTGATTCTCCTCCAAATGAGGGTGAAATGTAAGATATTAAAACCCCAGGATATGAACCCAGCAGCGCTAGGCTCTCAGAACTCCTGCAAGCTGGTTTCCAAGGTCCCTCCCAACCCTGATACTCCATAGACTGAGTCCTAAGCCAGATGCCTACAGAGGTCAGACAAGGGCTACACATGATGGGAATGCACACAGGTGAGACCAGAGCAAGAGTGTAGTGTAGAACAGAGTGGAAGGGTCCATCTGGGCCCAGGGAGCCTCGTGGGCTGGACTTTCAACTGCCCAGACTCCATGGATGAATTTTTATATGCTAGCGCCCTGAGTTTAGATGCAGGGGAGGAGTGGAAAAGAACATTTGTAAACATTGCAGAGCCATGGCATGTATGGTAGCCTAGAGACATCCAAAGTGGGGCCCCTGCCAGGTGTCCCAGGGACAGATCTAAAACCTCAGGGAATGTCTCCTCCTCGTCAATCTGCAAGGTGCCCAGGACTCTGCACTGTTCTCTTGGATTTGCTAGGAATCGACTAAGTTCTAGCCTCTTGTGCAAAAGTGCTTTCACACGGGCACTGTGGCCACCACGCATTCCTCTTGCCTCCCTAAGTCCCACATTCTTTTGGCTATGAAGACAAGGAGAAGCTAGTGCAGTGCCCAAGAGGACCTGCTCAGTGGAGGAAGTTGTTTTCCGTGTTAGCATTGGATCCAGGGCTCTACTGTTCACATGCCTTTCACCTCAAGAACCCAGTGCCTACATCTTTGCTCTTACCAGGGGACTTCCCCTCAAGCCCTCACCCCCCCCCCAGCTTCTCTTGGTTCCTTTGGGGTACTCTCCTCAATTTACCTTACAGAACTGTCAATCATTCAGGAGTTGAATTTGATGTTATTATAGGTGCTGTGCCTGGGGCTAGGGACACAGAGTAAGCAGGGTCGCAGCCCTCTCCCAGTGAGGAAGATAGGCAATAAAGAAAAATAGAAATAAATGCCTGTAATTCCACCACTTAGGAAGCTAAGGCAAAAGGGTCTTGGCTTGGAGGGCAGCATGGCTTCACAGCTAGTTTCAAGCCAGCCGGAAACACTGTGGAGAGGAAAAGCAACAGTGATAATAAGACTTGGATAAGATAATTTTCACTTGTGATGGGTGATCAGAAAGAAACAACCAGAGCTAAGTGATAAAGGAGCACTGGTAGGACCGGAACATGGCAACAAGCTTGGAGCACTGGTCCAGGTGGCCTCTGGAAGTCAGCGATCAGAAGAGACCCAAGGTCAACACAAAGACAAAAGGAGCATCCAACAGGACAAGGAGCCTGAAGCATGTAGGAGCGTGGCATGATGCTCCTGGAACAAAGAGAGGTCCACATGGCTGGAGTAAAGTCAGCAGAGGTTACAGGAAAATGAGGTCACCAGATGCCAGACCTACTGAGCCAAAGGTAGGTATCCGGATTTCACTAGAACAATCTAAATTTGAATCATCTAAGTGAGATAAGAAACCACTGAGGAATTTCCAGCAGGGAGGGGGCAGTTGACTGATACTTTAAAATGTTACTCCAGAGCAAGGTGGGTGGCTGCTGGGAGTGAGAGGTGGGCTGCTTCTGCTTCTGTATGACCTCTAAGGGGAGACTGGCTTGGACCAGGGTGGTATGGAATAGAGAGAAGCAGATGGGCTCTGGGTGTGTCTGGAGCCAACAAACACAGGGCTATTTTCGAGCTTTACGCTACAGCCTTCCCTGAACCTTTACGGTGGAAACCCTTTCCTAGCCACTTGGGCGGCTCCCAGGGTCTGCAAATAGTAGGAATTTGATCTATAGTCGTCGAACCTAACTGACTTATGCTACACTGAATTGGGTTACATTGAATTAAGTCCAATGGAAGCCGAATTGAATGAAATGAAATGAAATTGAGGTAAGTTCAGAGTGTGAAGAAAATATTTCTGCGTCCTCAAAGAAGGGCCTACTGAGTTGCTGATGTTCCAGCCAGGCGATCTGCCATCAGTGAGGGACAGGTTTTCTCCTCCTTTAGAGGCAAGGTTTGTTTATTTGTTCACATGACATTATCTTTGGGGGGGTTGTTGTTGTTGTTTTTGTTTTTTTAGTTGAGGGACTCAATGTCTCACTGAATGGTGAATGGCCCAAGCTGCCACAGGCCTTGTAATCCTCCTGTCTGTCTCCTGAGCCCTGGAAGTCTAGGCCTGCTGCACCAGCACACAGGGTGAAGCAGCTGCTTTAGAATCAGTTCCAGAAACACAGACACAGCTTCACCTCAATTTTATGCTGATGCCTAAGTATGAAGAAAGGTCCTGAGAGCTGATTGTAGCTGTGACTCTGGTCCTGGAGTCACCACCACCTGAAGCCACACCAGCAATTCTGTAATTGTCCCTGCAGTTAAGGTTGACATTTAGTGGTACAAGCTCAGCAGCCACTGAATGACAGCAAGCAGAGGGCCTCCCACATCCTCACAGACACGATCGAACCTAAGCTTTTTGGGAATTGTCTGCTACATCCTGGCAGCCGACTCAAGTGATCCAGGGCATCTTGGAGTTGGGTATTTTTGGAGTCTATGTCAGAGAGGGAACAGCACTTGCAATGAACAAGCCTGTGGGGCATCTGTGTAAGATGAATTATTAAACGGTCTTATTAATAAAAACCTGGAGCCAGATATTGGGGTTAAAACTGAGAGATCAGAAAGGAGATCCTCAGCCAAAGAGACCTGCTTCCCATATGCCCACACCTATATGCTTTTCTATTCTACCAACTCATTTCCTCTCTCCGCCCAGCTACATCACTTCCTCTTCCTGTCCAGCTCAGACCTCCAAACCCTTATGGTTAGTGCTGGGATTAAAGGTATGTACCACCAAGCCTGGCTCTGTTCCCAGTGTGGCCTTAAATTCACAGAGATCCGGATGGATCTCTGCCTTTCCAGTGATAGGATTAAAGGCGTGTGCTACCATTGCCTGACTTCTATGTTTGCTACAGTGGCTGGCTTCACCCCCCCATCCTCAAATAAACTTTATTGGGGTGCACAATATATTGGGGACACGACAAATATGCTCCCAACCAAAGCCACTGAACATGCAGATGGAGGTGTGGCAGCAGGAGGAGCAGGCGTGGACACCCCTACCCTGTGTGAGGGCACCCTGGACGTCACTCAGGAAACCTTCTATCCCCTGTACTCTTTTCTAAACTCTCCTGAGGGGCTCCCCCTGTCCCCTTAAGGGAGCCTGTCTCTCCCATAGGCCTCCAGGGTCTTCACGGGAGGGAAAATCCTGGGTACCTTCTCTCAGCCTTCCATCTGAGGACTTCCATTAGAAGAGTGCTGGAGGTCCCCAGATCTTTGGAGTGTGGGGAGGGAAGCTGCTTTGCGGTAAAGGACACAATCTCTGTGGATCGTCTTTCCAGAGGGTTCTAGGGCCTGACTTGGGAGGAGGAGGTAACAGGAGGAAGGAAGGAGAAGGGTATAGATTTCCCCAGCTCTGCTCTAAATAAAACAGCAATACTAGGAGGGAAAAAATATTTACATTTAGATTTGACTGAAATAGGCTTAATATCACCTGGGGAAAGAAATCTGCAAATGCATCCTCATATCTGCTCAAGAGGCATTGTGTCAGTGGGCCATTTAAGGACAATAAAGCCACTGGGAGCAAGGAGAGATAGGTGTGTGTGTGTGTGTGTGTGTGTGTGTGTGTGTGTGTGTGTGTAAACATCTTCTAAGTCAAGAAAATAACTTGACACAGCTACTTTACTGCTCAATATGTTTGTGATTATTTTTATAAGGGTAACTGGCCAGCACTAGACTTCCAGTGCCCCAGAAAACATGAAACCATATGCTGCTCGCCCTTGGATTCATTAGAACAGATGTCTGGGTCTATTAAAAAAATTGCTACAAACCTTGAAAAATCCTCTGACCTACAAGAGTACCTTAGGAGGTCCCCTCAGCACCCAGCCCCTGCCCCCTGCTGCAATGCCTGGCCCTGCAGAACCTTAGGAACCCCTTAAAAGAGTACATTCTACCCATGTAAGTGCTTTGCAAAGCAGCTGCTCGTCTTACCGTGAATGGTGTTCATAAAAGATTTCTCCCAGGCGTACATTTTAATCAGCTTGATGCAGGTCAGAAACTCATTCATTGTCTGAACTCGCTTGTCTGTCACTGAAATTGCTGATCTTCGGAAAGCTGAATTGAGTTTGGCCATAAACATCTGAAATCGAGGTACAAGCAACTGTGTTCAGGGAGAATTGCTGAATTGCAGTTAGCCTAAAAATCCAGGGATGAGAAGAGAGCGCCAAACCAGGTTCTAAGGGAACTTGAATGGGAGGCTCAGCCCAGTCCTGCCTCTGTTCTCTGGCAGTTGGCTTGGCCTGGAGGAAACCACTGGGAATCAATCCGTCAGGTGACAGAATGAAGTGCCAAGATGCAGGGCAGGAAAAAAGGAACTTTGGCAAACTGCACAAGCATCCCTCCTCCCCAGGGCACTTGAATTCAAGTTCTTAGAGAATGGCACAGGGCCAGGGACACCTGTGTTCATAGAGGCTCGGCCTTTGGGTGCATGCTACAGAAATGAAGCCCCTCACTCAACTCCACAAAAGTGGGCATGCCAAGGACAAATGTTAAGCATTTTGCATTGCACATCCTTGACTTACCTGGATGGGGATGAATATAATGTACACGCATATCCCAACAAGAGCTGTGGACCCCAGAATGAAAAAGGCATACACCGCACAAACGACCATCAGGATGGGGATGGTGGCTGGCAAGGGACAAAACAAGGCAGCCTCAAACAAGGAATAACTATCACTTGATAGTATATTGAGCACCTAGAAAGAAAGCATATAGGTTCAGGCTTGGGACCCTTCTGGAAGCTTTCTATTGGCAGGAGGTGGGTCACATCAAGGCACCAATGAAATCAGTAGTGTAGTCTCACTCTGGCATGACTTTGGAGGTCTGGTTTCTTAGAATTGAAAACCCCAAAAAATAGTGCTACAAAGAGATATGGTGGATTTTGGTAGCATGCTGAGGCCCTATTTATGTCTTTATTAACACGGCTTGGCTTTACTCAAGGCAGCAACACGCCCAACAGAAAGACTACTCTGTGGGCATGGTGGTCCATGCATGTGATCTCAGCATCTGGGAGGCTGCAGCAGGAGGATCTGGAGTCCAGGCCAGCTTGGGTTCCACAGTGAGACCCTGTCTCCGAATCATCAAAGAAAGAAAGAGAGAGAGATGAAGGATGAGGTGAGGGGGGAAGGACAGGAGAGAGAGGAGACCCTTCCAACTCGTTTGTGCAGAGTGTGGCCAGGTGACTGAGAGGTTGAAAGTGATATGTAAGCCAAAGAACAGAATGAGACCTGGGGAAGAATTTTTTAAAGAAAACTAAGCTCAACCCCAGGATGATACATTATTTGTGGGGTTTTTTTTCCTCCCTCCTACTGACTTTCTGAAAAGGTTGATGTGGTTGGATCTTTTGCAACCATCCCTGAGTCATTAGGAGAGACACATGATAAGAAAATGATGAAGCGAAGGCTCCCAAAGCTACCCTCCCCCAAGCCCTGAATTGCCTTCTTCCAAACTTCTTTAAAATAAAGTTAGATCAATTCCTTTATTTGCTTAAAAAAAAAAAAAAAAGAAGAGAAAAGAAAAGAGAGTCTTGTGTATCCCAGGCTGACCTCAGATTTGCAATGTAGCTAAGGCTGACTGTGAGTTTCTGACACTCCTGCCTCTACCTTCTGGAACTGCAGGCATGAACCACTACACCTGGTTCATGTGGTGCTGGGGCTGGAGCCCCAGGCTCTGTACATGTGAGGCAAGCACTCTACTAACTGAGCTCCATCCCCAGCCCTTGTTTCTTCCATGCAGAATCACTCATAATTGACATAAGATGATTTGAACACACGAAGGAGCAACTGGGAAAGAGAAACAAGTCCCTTCTCCAAATACCATGTGGGGTTTCCTTGACTAGGGAGTTTTTCTTGATTAAGAAGCAAGGATTTTATTACTAAAGATTAAGGACTTAAGAAAATGTCGACTCTGCAGGATGATGCACATGTTGATATATTCCATCTTTGGCACCAGAGATCTTACACAATTGGAATTTTTTTTTTTTTTCCAGAAGGGAACAAGTTCTCACTACACAGCCCAGGCTAGCCTCAATTTTCCAGTGCTGCTTCTTCTCCTGTGTACTAGGATCACAGGCATGCTCTCTGCTTAGCTTGTCCATCAGTTTTACCAAATGTCTATAGTGTGCTCTATAATGTTTTACTGTCCTCACTGTAATCAAAGGGTTTGAATATTATCTCCGTCGACCTCAGTGCCAGCTTTCCAAGTTCTGCAGCTCAGATGTTAGCCCTCCTCTGTCTCGATTTCTCTTGTGTTTTGAGTCTCCACCACCTCACTTAGCAGGGGAGGGGAAGTGATGTGATGGGCAGGATATGAACAGGTGAAAAGGAGGCCGGTGCTCCACCCAGGAAGCACAGCCCACCCACTCACAGAAATAGGACCAGTTTTTCAGGTGTACAGTCCTTCCAGCCCTGCTTACCTCGCCTGCAGAGATGTGAGTCAACGTCTTGAAGGACAGCAGGTTTTCGAAAACCAGCGTGGAGAGGGCCACCTTCAATCGGATCGCTGTGCGGTAATTTATGGCCCAGGCAAGGGCCCAAAAAAGGACTTTGGTAAACTCGGTGGCAAAAAGAGCCAGACACAAGCAGATGCCAACCCCGATATGTCCGGAGGAAATGCTGGTAATATGCTGAAGGATTTGGTGAATGAGAACTGTCTGTAAAACAGTGTGGTAAAGAGAAGGGAGGGCTGCTGGATGGAGCTCCACACAAGAGGCCTCCAATGACACAAACTGACTTTACAGGCAGAATTTTCCATTATTTTCAGTGGTGGTGGCTGCACTTGACAAGGCCTGGCTTTATGAAAACTCACCCCCAAGGAGCACAGAAATAAAGATAATGCACTAAAGCCACCAGTGCTAAAGTGACTAAGAACATGCTTTGCCTGCCGGGGACCTAGGAGACAATTCAGAAGAGCCAGCCCCACTCACCGGGCCTAAGGCCGCCATGATGATGCACAGGATGTTGGCTACAACGTCCATCAGCACGCGAGTCCTCTGGAATTCCCACACCACGCGGCCCAGAGAGGCCTGCTCAGGCCCTACCCTCTTAATTTCTTCATCCCAAAGGATTTGAAATCTGCCGTGAGAGAAAAGGATAGGCAGTCCATGTCACCAATCATCTGGAACTGCTTTGGTGAGCCAGCTCTTCCAAAGGTGCATGGCACAGCCTCCAGCCTGGTAACTGGTGCCTTTGGGCAAGTAGTGTTCATTCACTTTCTTCTTCCTCAGGGCAGGTAACTAGTAGGGGTGAGGTGGGGAAGGAGGTGATGCCCAGACAGCTCCTGATAATGTCTGCACTAGACACCACCCAAAGCTTTCCTTCCCCAGGCTCCCTAATATAACCATAAGAAGTTGGGGGCAATAGAGAGTTAAAAGTCCTTCTCGAAGGGGGAAAAGCTGTCTTTCCTTTTAGCAAGGTATGATGGTACATGCCTATAATCCAAGTACTTTGGAGGCTGAGGCAGGAGAATATGAAGTTTTAAGTCAGACTAAGCTATGTCGCAAGACCGCGTTTCAAGGAAGCAAAAAACATTGTCCATTTCAAAGATGTGAAAGGAGTCCTGCACAACAGGTAGCACATGAAGCAAAGGATGCTCGAAAGCAAGGCTGTCCAGACTCTGGTGAGACTTCGCGGGCCTCAGGAAGGCACTTAGGTGGCGCCATGCTCTACGTGCAAGGAAGGACAACCGCAGGTCTTTAGGCCAGTGCAGTGAACTAATTTGCTAGCAGTATGAATCTCCCTGAGTTCTAGGCCAGCCTGGTCTACAGAATGAGTCCCAGGCCAGCCAAGACTACACAGTAAGAGCCTGTCTCGTGGAGGGAAAAAGGTGGCCTGTGAGAGGGAAAGCAAATGAGGCATTTCTTCAAACAATGGTTGCACAGGTTATGGTTGCAGAGAGTAGAAGAAAATCTGAGCAGGGCCACCAACATGTTAATGGTACCTGCCTCTGGTAGGGAACAGAAACATGATGGGAAAAAAAATTGGGTTTGTTGTTGTTGTTGTTGTTGTTGTTGTTGTTTTGGTTTTTCAAGACAGGGTTTCCATGTGTAGCTTTGTGCCTTTCCTGGAACTTGCTTTGTAGCCCAGGCTGGCCTCGAACTCACAGAGATCCACCTGCTCTGACTCCCAAGTGCTGGGATTAAAGGCGTGCATCACCACTGCCCTGCTGGGAAATAGTTTTATTGCCTAAAACATTGCTAAACTACAACTAACATCAATTAGTTTGGACCAGTGGTACATTTTCACAAGTCAAAATTGGTTAATATAGTAGTTTGCAATGCAGACATACAATGATTTAAAAAAAATAAATAAAGCCAGAAATGATACCTAGAGCTTCATGCAGCAGTCAACATGAGGCCTAAACAGCACAAAGTCAAGCAAGTCACCAACTAACTGTCCACAGTGTTGCTCCTCTAACTCCCAGCCTCACACTAAAGTCCCCTGTGTCCTTTCTACCCAGCCATACTTTCCCTAGAGACTGGGCCAAAACGTGCAGGCATTTCAACCCACATCTCAGTGAACAGCTACTGAGAAGGGTCAGCAGCTCCCAATGGTGTCAGTTTCCACAGGGGACACAGAAGCAAGTAAAAGAACTCTTGGGATCCCTTGCTTACAATGCCCTCCCCCTGGTGACCCTGGTACCTCTTGGCATTGATGTCAGATGAATCATATGGTGATAGTGGGGGCAGGGTCTCCACAGTCAGCGTGTGCTTATAACTTTGAATCATCACAGGTGTGAGCCAGGAAAATGTGGCAAAGGACAGCAGGCCAGCATCATCCACAGGATTGGGTGCCAACCTAGAGCAAATGGTATTCTCGTGTTCCTGGGTGCTGGGCTCACTGCCCTAATACCCTGGCTTGAATCTGTAACCACCATAATAATCACAGTCATGTGTGGACCCTGGAGCTTGCATTCATTAGCCCTTTGGGTAATTCTTGGTCTAGCTTACCCCAGCTCAGGAGAACAGATGGTGAATGTTCAGGAAATATGCAGGTCAGCCATTAAACACAGCCAATACTCAAGCTTGAGTAACATTTAATTATATTGTCCTGAAATCACAGGTAACCATACCCAAAGTTTAGCACTACCTATTTTCACTATTTTTGTTATAATTTTTAATACATTTATTAGATTATATGTAAAAACCTACAGAATGTTGCATTAATTTGCATGTCACCCTGCATGAGGTCCATACAGATTGTTCCAGTTTTAACAAGCACACTGTTGAAGTGAGCATTTACACCACTGTCCCTATCCTCTTAGGAGTTCCTTGAATTCATTTACCATCTTTGTGGTGGGAATATCCAGGAGTGGGGAGCCACCGTACATCTCTCCAACTTCACAATCAGCAGTGTCATGTTGGTAGCCAGGATATGGTACTTACAACATAAAAATTGAAAATTATATGGAATGAATATAACCAAAATGGAGTGTATGTGTATAAGAAAGGAGAGAGAGATTGTCAAAACTAAATAAAATTTGAGACATGCTATAAGCCTAAAAGATGCCAGTTGGACCTCTGTACTCAGAAAAGGCTGCAATTTCTAGTCTTGTGGTTAATGATGTATAAAATAATATACCAAACTACTGAGTATATGTGCTTGGAAGTCAGGCTGCCTGAGATACTATGCTAGAGTTTAGAAATGACCTACTCTCTGGCTCTCTGACACTTGGTGTGGTCTTGCAGCTCATGTCAGCAAAAGGTGGAGTCTATTTCCCTCACCCTGAATCTGAGATGCCCTGCAGCTCATTTTGGTGCACAAAATGCAATAAAAGTAGAGTGCTGGCCTGAGTATAAGGTATCCTGTCTGCATCCACCTGTTGTGGAATAATCTTTTTGTACACTGTGAAGATGTGTCTTTGCCAATGCACCTTCTTATTGGTTTAATAAAAAGCTAAATGGCCTAAATGGCCATTAGCTAGACAGGAGATATAGGCAGGACAGTCAGACACAGATGATGCTGGGGAGAAGAAAAGTGGGGTCTCCAGGAGAGGCAGAGGAAGCAAGACATACTGGAGGACAGGTGAAGCCATGAGCCACGTGACAATACATAGATTAAAAGATATGTGTTAATTTAAGCTGTAAGACCTAGATAGTAACAAGCCTAAGCTATCGCTTATCATTTATAATTAATAATAAGTCTCCATGTCATTACTGGGAAGCTGGTGGTCCTGACAAAAAGGTCCAGCTATATCCACTTATTCTCTTGGAAGTCTACTAGAGGCTGAGTGACTACATTGTCCCAGTCAGCTACCTGTTGGTCAACCCTCAGAAGCACAGGCACCTTGCCCAGCATATGCCTGAGTAAACCTGATCAAGACCAGATGAACTACCCAAACCATGTCAGCCCTGGGTTGCTTTATTTTATGAGTTACCCATATAATTGTAAGCTGAAAAAAAATGCTTTCAGCTGATAAATGGTGAGGCAGTTTGTTAAAAATCAAGGCTACACTGCCATAGCCATTTCAATCTGAGTGACCAATGCTTCTACCTGGAGCCAAGATGTTGTCTGGGCTCAAGCTGTTGCTGAGGGCCATGTCTGGGTCCATTGTCCAGCTGCAGATGAAGTGTATATTGATGTCTGTGGTCCATGTCACCTCAGAGAGCCATAGGAAGCATGCATGATGAAATCAGAGGGCCATGCTGAGCTGGCCCTGCCTTTTGCTGGCCTAGGGAAAGCTGGCCCTGCCTCTCACTGGACACTGCAGCAAAAGAGCGGTCCCTGACCCTCACAGGAGAGCTGACCCCTTCTCTCAGGAAAGATGTCATCCCTCACCATAGGAGATGGACACCTGATGGCATGGTCATAACCAAGCTGACTCCACCCCCTCATTTGAGGAAGATGGCCCCAGTGGCTCAGAATGACCAGCTTAGCCACCACCCAGGCCCACAGCCAGGCCTTGGGTTGACCCACCCTAACATCTACCCCATTTAGAACCTGTTGGAGCTTGTGAAGGGACTGGTCCTGTGGAACAATATTGGCAAGATCTCCAAACCTCAGGAAGCCACAGGATAGCCCAGAGGAATTCAGGTGAGGATCTAGTGAGGGTGGTGTACCAGGAACCAGAGGCTTTAAACCAGACCAGGGACTCATTGCAATGAACATTTGCTAGTAAAACTAACTGGAAAAAAGGGTAGACTGTGTGACACACCACTCCTAATGCCACCAGGATAAATGAAGAGGTGTTGGAGAGGAAGGAAAAATGAAGAGGTTGGTTTTGTGGTTTTTGTTTGTTTTGGTTTTGGTTTGCTTTGCTTTGGTTTGGTTTGGTTTGGTTTTATTTTTTTTTTAAATTTCCTTGGAGGGGGTGCCGCAGTGGTGAGGGCAGAATATGGGAGGACCAGGAGGTAAGTGGAATTAAGGTGAATGATGTGAAATTCCCAAAGAATCAATAAAGAAATTATGTTAAATAAATAAAAATTAAAAATTAAAAAAATAAAGGCTGAGATATCCTGGCCTACAACCATGGCAGAAGACTCCCGCCTACCAGAGGCCACACCAATACTAAGAAATCCAGGAACCTCAGGTACTTGGAACTGCAGAGGCCATTACCACTATCTAGAACTTCAGAGGCCACATCAGTTCCCAGAACTCCAGAACCCCAGAGGCAATGTGAGCACTCAAAACCCCAGGAGAGACACACTACTGAACCTAAAGACTGGCTGGTCACCAGAACCACAGGCCACTGGGGCCAGAAGACCAGAGAGGAAACAGAAAGCAAGGGGGAAAAGCATCCATCCAACCAAGATAAACTCAGAAATTAACACCTAAACCTCTGATCACCCCAAACCCAAATGACTAGAGGTGAGCGTAAGAACACAATAATACCAAGAGCAATACAGCACCACCAGAGCCCAGCCATCCTACTACAGCAAGCCCTGGATACTCCAACACAGCTGAAGCACAAGAAAATGGCCTCGAATCAATCTAAATAGGAAATGAGCAAATCCCTTAAAGAAGTACAGGAAAATAACAGGTGAAGGAAGTGAACAAAACTGTTCAAGACCTGAAAATGGAAACAGGAGCAATAAAGAGAACACAAACTGAGAGAATCCAGGAGTTGGAAAACCTAGGTAAGTGAACAGGAACTACAGATGCAAGTCTCACCAACAGAACACAAGAGATGGAAGAGAGAACCTCAGGTGTAAAAGATAGGATAAAAGAAATACATACAATAGTCAACAAAAATGTTAAATCTAAGAAACACCTGACACAAAATATCCAGGAAATCTGGGACATTGTGAAAAGATCAAAGCTAAGAATAATAGGAATAGAAGAAGAGAAGAATCCCAGTTCAAAGTCCTGAAAAATATTTTCAACAAAATCATCAAAGAAAATTTTCCTAACCTAAAGAAGGATATGCCTATAAAGATACAAGAAGCTTAAAGAACACCAGATAGATTGGTACAGAAAAGAAAGTCCCCTTGACACAAAATAACCAAAACACTAAACAAACAGAACAAGGAAAGAATATTAAAAGCTGTGATGTTGAAGGCCAAGTAACATATAATAGCAGACCTATTAGAATTACACCCAACTTCTCAATGGAGACTTTAAAAGTCAGAAGGACATGGACAGATGTCTTGCAGACTATAAGAGTCCACAGATTCCAGCCTAAACTACTATACCTTGCAAAACTTTCAATCACCATAGATGGAGAAAATAAGATATGACATAACAAAGTCAAATTAAAACAGGATAACCAAAAAATGTAGCCCTACAGAAGGTACTAGAAGGAAAACTCTAACTATAGTATGTTAATTATACCCAAGAAAGCACAAGAAATAAATAGTTGCACATAAACAAAACCAAAGGGAAACACACACACTACCAACAACAACAAAATAATGGGAATTAACAATCATTGGTCATTAATATATCTCAATATCAATGGATTCAATTCCCCAGTAAAGAGACACAGAATGAATACAAAAATAGGATCCATCCTTCTTCTGCATACAGGAAACACACCTCAACATCAAAGATAGATATTACCTCAGAGTAAAGAGTTAAAAAAAGATTTTCCAAGCAAATGAACCCAAGAAGCAAGCTGGTACAGCCATTCTAATATATAACATAATAGACTTCCAACCAAATTTAATCAAAAGAAATTGGGAAGGACATGTCACACTCATCAAAGGAAAAATCCACCAAGATGATGTATCAGTTCTGAACATCTACCCAAATTCAGGGGCATCCACATTTTAAGAAGAAACATTACTAAAGCTGAAATCACACATCAAACCCCACACATTAATAGTGGAAGATTTCAACACCCCACTCTCACCAATGGACAGGACATCCAGAGAGAAACTAAACAGAGAAATAATGGGACTAACAGATATTATGATTCAAATGGACCTAACAGATGTCTATGGAACATTTCACCCAAACACAAAAGAATATACCTTCTTCTCAGCACCACATGGAACCTTCTCCAAAGCTGACGACATACTTAGTCATAAAGCAAGTCTCAACAAATAAAAGAAAATTGAAATATCCCCCTGTATCCTATCAGACCACCACGAATTAAATCTGTATTTCAACAACAGAAAACCTACAAACTCATGGAAACTGAACAACTCTCTACTGAATGACCACTGGGTCAAGGCAGAAATAATAAAAAAAAAAAAAAAAATTGAAAACTTCTTAGAATTCAATGAAAATGAGTACATAACATATTCAAAATTATGAGACACATGAGAGTAATACTAAGAGGAAAGTTCATAGCACTAGTGCCTTCATAAAGAAACTGGAGCGATCTCATATCAGCAACTTAACAGCACACTGAAAGCTCTAGGACAAAAAAAAAAAAAAAAAAAAGCCAACAGATCCAAGAAGAGTAGGCAGCAGGATATAATCAAACTGAGGGCTGAAATCAACAGAATAGAAACAAAGAGAACAATACAAAGAATCAATGAAACAAAGAGTTGGTTCTTGGAGAAAAGCAACAAGAAAGACAAACCCTCATCCAAAGGCAGAGAGAGAACATCCAAACCAACAAAATCAGAAATGAAAAGGGGAACATAGCAACAGACACTGAGGAAATCCATAGAATCATTAGGTCATACATTATAAACCTGTACTCTACAAAATTGGAAAATCTAAAAGAAATGGACAAATTTCTTGATCGATACCGCTTATCAAAGTTAAATCAAGATCAAATAAACAGCTTAAGTAGATCTATAACCCCTAAGAAAATAGAAGACATTTCAAAAGTCTCCCAACCAAAAAAAGCCCAGGGACAGATGATTTTAGCACAGAATTCTACTAGACTTTCACAGAAGAGCTAATCAATACTCCTCAAATTATTTCACAAAATAGAAACTGAAGAACTTTACCAAATCCTTCCTATGAGGCCATAGTCACATTGATACCCAATCCACACAAACACTCAACACAGAAAGAGAATTACATAACAATTTGACTCATGAACATTGATGTAAAAACTCAATTTGCAAACCAAATCTAAAAACACATCAAAAAGATCATCCACCATGATCAAGTACGCTTCATTCCAGAGATGCAGAGATGGTTCAACATATGAAAATCTGTCAGTCTAATCTACCATATAAACAAATTGAAAGAAAAAAACCACAAGATGATCTCATCAGATGCTGAAAAGACCTGTGACAAAATCCAACACCTCTTCATGATAAAAGTCTTTGGGAGATCAGGGATACAAGGGACATACCTAAATATAATAAAGGCAAAATACAGCAAGCCAATTGCCAACATTAAATTAAATGGAGAGAAACTCAAAGCAATTTCACTAAAATTAGGGATAAGGCTGTCCACTCTCTCCATATCTCTTCAATATAGTACTTGAAGTTCTATCTAGAGCAATAAGACAACTAAAGGAGATCAAGGGGATACAAATTGGAAAGGAAGAAGTCAAAGTATTATTATTCACAGATGATATGATAGGATACATAAGCGACCCCAAAAGCTCTACCACGGAACTCCTACAGCTGATAAACACCTTCAGTGAAGTGCCTCGATACAAGATTAACTCAAAAAACAAAACAAAACAAAAAACAAAAAAACAGTAGCCCTCCTATATACAAACAATAAGTGGGCTGAGAAAGAAATCAAAGAATCAACACCCTTTACAATACCCTTAAATAATATAAAATATCTTGGTGTGACTTTAACCAAGCAAGTGAAAGACCTGCAAGACAAGAACTTCAAGTCTTTGAAGAAAGAAATTGGAGAAGATGGAATGATCTCCCATGCTCATGGATCAGTAGGATTAACATAGTGATAATGACCATCTTACCGAATTCAGTCTACAGATTCAATGCAAGATTCCTCATCAAATTCCAACACAATTTTTTATAGACTTGAAGGAATACTACTCAACGTCATATGGAAAAAAAAAAAACAGGATAACTAAAGCAATCCTATTCAATAAAAGAATTTCTGGAGGTAGCACCACCCCTGATTTCAAGCTCTATTACACAGCAATTGTAATAAAAAACAGATGGTATTGGAATAAAAACAGACAGGTGGACCAGTGGAATTGAATCAAAGACCCAGATGTAAATCCACACACTTATGGACACCTGAATATTTACAGAGAAATCAAAATTATATAATGGAAAAAAGAAAGTATCTTCAACAAATGGGGCTGGTCTAACTGGATGTCACTATGTAGAAGAATGCAAATAGATCCATAAAACTAAGTCCAAATGAATCAAAGACCTCAATATAAACACAGATACAATGAACTTGATAAAAGGGAAAGTGAGGAACAGCCTTGAAAGCACTGACAGCAGAAAACTCCTGAACAGAACACCAATAGCTTGGGCACTAAAACTAACAACAAATGAGACCTCAAGAAACTGGAAAGCTTCTGTAAGGCAAAGGGCACCATCAATAGGACAAAATGGAAGCCTACAGAATGGGAAAAGATCTTCACCAACCCCAAATCTGACAGAGGGCTAATTTACAAAATATATGAAGAACTCAAGAAATTAAACATAAAAACCCACATAATCCAATTTAAAAGTGGGGTACAGATCAGAACAGAGGATTCTCAAAAGAAGAATCTCAAATGCCCAAGAAGCACCTAAAAAAATGTTCAACATCCTTAGCCATCAGGGAAATGCAAATCAAAATGACTCTGAGATTTTATAATACACCTGTCAGAATGACTAAGATCAAAACAACACATGAGAGCTCATGTTGGAGAGGATGTGGAGTAAAGGGAACACTCCTCCATTGCTAGTGGGAGTGAAAACTTGTACAGCCACTTTCGAAATCAATATGGCGGTTTCTCAGAAAAATGGTACTCAATCTACCTCAAGACCAGCTATATCACTCCTGGGCATATACCCAAAGGCTACTCAATCATACTACAAGAACACTTGCTCAACTATGTTCATAGCAGCTTTATTTCTAATAGCCAGAAACTGGCAGCAACCCAGATGTCCCTCAAATGAAGAATGGATAAAGAAAATGTGGTATATACAATGGAGGATTACTCAGTTGTTTAAAAAAAAAATCATAAAAATTGCAGGCAAATGGATGGAACTAGAAAAAAAAAATACATCCTGAGTGAGGTAACCCAGACCCAGAAAGACAAACATGGTATGTATTCACTCGTAAGTGAATATTAGTTGTAAAGTAAAGGATAACCATGCTACAACCCACAAACCCAGAGAGGCTAGGTAACAAGGTGGGCTCAAGATGGGAGGAGTCACATGAATCTCCCTGGGAAGGGGAAATAGAATAGACATCATGGGTGGACTGGAGGCCAGTACAGGTGGGAACAGAAGGGATTAGGTGGCCGGGGGATGGAGGGGGAGATGATTGGAATTTGGGGGCATCTTGAGGGTGAGCTAGAAACCTAGTATAATGGAAACTTCCAGGAATCTATGAGGGTGACCCTAGCTAAGATACCTAGCAATAGGGGATATGGAGCTTGAACTGGCCATCTCCTGTAACCAGGCAAGACTTCCAATGGAGGGACTGGGACACCAACCCAGCCACACCCACAATTTGTCCTGCCTACAAGATGTGGTGTGATAAAGGTGGTGCAGGAATTATGGGAGTGGCCAAGAAATGACTGGTCCAGCTTGAGACCTATGACACGAGAGGAGGCCCACCCCTGACACTTCCTACAGGGCCAGTATTCAGAGGCTTGATAGCCTAGAGACCCAGGATAAAGCCAAACACAACTGGCAGGAAAAAAAAAAGTCAATGAAATGATTCCTAATGATATTCTGCTGTATTCATAGATTGGTGCCTAGCCCAGTTATCAGAGAGGCATCATCCAGCAACTGACGGAAACAGATGCAGAGATCCTCAGCCAAACATTAGGTGGAGCTTGGGGAATTCTGCAGAAGAAGAAGAGGAAGAATTGTAGGAGCCAGAGGGGTCAAGGATATCACAAGAAAACGCACAGATCCAACTTAACCTGGGCTCGTAGGGGCTCACAGGGACTGAACTGACGACCAGGGAGCCTGCATGGAACTGACCTAGGCTCTCTGCATATATGTGACAGCTGTGTAGCCTGATCTTCTTGTGGGACTTCTAACAGTGGGAGCAGGAGCTCTTCCTGACTCTTCTGGTGGCTTTTGAGCCCCTATTCCTCCTACTGGGTCGCCTTGTCCAAGCCTTACTACAGGGGGAGGCGCCTAGTCTCACTGCAACTTGATATGCCGTGTTTGGTTGATTTTCATGGGAGGACGAGTGGATAGAAGGGGCAGAGAGGTGAGGAGGGAGGGACTGGGAAGAAAAGAGGAAAGGGAAACTGCAGCCAGGAAATAATAATAATAATAATATAGTGATGATGATGATGATGAAAATTTAAAATGTTTTAATAAATAAGTCTTGTAAAAGAAGAAAGTGAAGGCTGCTGCTGGACTGTGAGTAAGCGACTTGACCTCTTCCAGTTTTGTTTCCATCAAGATGGCGGCAGACCCTCTAGAGTGCAGATTACAGAAGCTGGGTGTGACGACACACATCTGCAATCCTCCCACTTGGGGGCCTGAGCCAGGAAGAGCTTGAGTTCCAGGCCACCCTGGCCTACAAAGCAAGACTCTGTGTCCAAAACAAGAAAACAAAAACAACAACAACAACAAGAAAAAAAAAACTAGGAAGGAAAGAAGGAAGGGAGGAAAGGAGGGAGGGAGGGAGAAAGAGAGGAAGGAAGAAAGGAAAGAAGGAAGGGGGAAAACTGAATGAAACAGTGTATAAACTTTATGAGCCATCCCAACACAAAGAAAGCTCCTGTAACATGAGCTGTCTTTCTCTCTCAGATCAGAGGAGGAGTCAAGAAGTTAGGGATCCATAAACGAGTGTCTGTGTGGCTGGCAGGATGAACAGAAGGACAGACATATGGAGGGGCACATGGAAAGCAGAGGTTGGGATCCCTGGGGGCCCTGCCCACCTCAGTCTTCCTCCTGGCTCACCTTGCACAGGGTCGCACTGGGATCATGGTTTTCAGGCTGGGATCATATCTCTCCAAAAAGGGTCTCCGTTGGCCTCGCTGATCCAGGTCTGAGAAGAGGTAGGGGCCTTCACCCACCATCCTGATGCTATCCAGGAGCCCTAGGCTTTGGGACGGTTTCACTCTGCAGACGAAGATGGAGAAGGCTCACTGAGAAATGGAGATGTTGGGAGTAGAGGCAAAAAGCCACTGTTGTGCACAGACCTCCTCACTTGCTTTGAGCCTTGGATGTGGTTTTGCCCACTAGTCTCAGCATCTAGGAAGGACTGTGGCCAGACACCACCAACACCCCTTCACCTACATTTTGAATAAGCTTATCCCATTTCTCTTCTCTACTGATCTTGAGTTGGCTGGGAGCCCTAGATCCTCCTGTGAGATTTCAGTGAGGGTCAAGACATTGGCAAGGCTGGTTCTCAGCCCAGCAAGGCAGTCTCAGGGAAAATGTTTTTGCTTTTTCAGTGTGAGTGAATTCTGTCATATATGCACACCTTTATTTGTCCAGATCCTTCCAGGAGCTTATGCATCCACGTCCCCTTCACCTAGACACCCAGTGGGCAAAAAAATTTCAACAAGGCCACTCTTCAGGACCAGCCACATCTTGACAAGTCCATGTTTCCATTAATTCTGTGGCCAATGCCACCAATAAAATCCCATAACTCAAGTGGAGAAAAATTATTCTGTGTCTACCTGGCCTACAGATCAACTGTGCTGTTTGTGAAGTTCCCACAGCAGGCTCTTCTTATTTTAAGGTCCTGTCCTTTTCTGGAGCCTACCCATGTACTTGTCCTGAATTCTCATGACATCCCTCTTCCCAGGTACAAGAAATAAATGTCCTTTTATTGCTAATCTGTGTTGAAATGATTTCTGCCCCTCTTAAGTAGAGACCATATCCATAGTGTTACATATACACAGGGCTCAATTTCCAGTGAGTTCTCCCTGGAAGTTCTCATGGCTAGAAAGACAGGAAAGCAACTCTCATCAAAATGTTAATGACTGATAACTGTGGAATGACCCACACTGGAAGAGGCCCCTCAGGTGGACTCTTTTACAGATTCCTCACTACCGTGAAGGGGAAGCTAAGGTTAGGAAAAGGGAAGGACTTCCTTACTCTGAGAATGGCAGAGCTTCGTTTGTGGCAGTCCAGACTTAGGGAAACTGAAGCTTGCTCCTCTTCTTCCAGTAACCCTGGGAAAATTGCTTATGTGTCCTATATCACAAAAGGCATGCCTCTGGAACAATACGCCTTTTTTTCCCTCACAAAAAAATCTAAAAACAAAAACTGCTTTATTAAAACAGGAAAAATCCAAGTATAAACTGAAATTGGGTGGGAGAGGCACATGTTTTATGTGCAGTAGATCTGCTCAAAATCTCTTCATAAAGTTAATGAATATTAATGACCAGAATTCCACAGACACAGCTCCAGAATCCTAATTCAATCAGAAAATGGAAATTTCCAAAGTTGCTAAACCTTTTGCTAATATGAGCCCTGCCCCCTCCATATGTACAATCTCACACTCTGCTCTAGCCAGGCTAAATGTATTAATGTCCCCTGAACAAAGTGCCGATCCCTCCTACTGTTGCTGGGTCTTTGTGCACACACCTGGAGCAATCTGGCCCCTCCTTCTCTTGTCCAATTCCTGTCCAGACTCTGAGGCTCAAATTACACCTCTCCTTTGCTGAGAAATTTTCCTTTTTACCCAAACAGACTGTGGGCTTCATGTCTCTCCTGCTAACCACCATACTTAAATGCCTAGCCCCATCCCTGTACATACTACCTATTTGGTGCATATGTGTCAGTTGGAATTGATAGTGGCAAGTATCTGAGAAGTCTAAAACAGAAATGCTCCCCTTGAAGAAAGAATAAATGGGCATATAATAGCACCATTATACTATAAACCACGGGACAGCATAAATTCTAGAAAAAGACACCAAAGTAAGGTGTAAGCTAAGAAGTCATGGGGGCGGGGGAGACACTAAATAGTAGACTACCCCACAAACACCTAAAAAGCAGACAATAAGGAGTGGAAAAAATTTAAAACCAAACAACAACAACCATAAGAGATAAATGGAAGACAAAAAAAGCAAGCTAATAGATTTAAACTAAAACATACCAATAATTATATTAGATATATAGAGACTGTTAGTAGAAAAGCAAGATCCCATGAGAGACACATTTTAAACATGAAGGTCCAGCTGGTCAGCTGGTCGTGGTGGTGATGCCTGTAAGCTCAGCTATTCTGAAGCTTGGGGTAGAAGGATCACAGATTCAAGTTCTTCCTGGTCAGCTTAGCACAACCCTGCGTCAGGGTAAAAGTAACAACAAGAGCAAAGAACGGGAGCTACAGCTCAGTGTTAGAGGTGCCTACCCCGCCCTAGGGTCGATCCAAAGTACCTCTGAGATAAATAAATACACAGGCAAAGTGGCTGGGAAAGGAAAGCCCCAACGGTAAGACATACATATAGGGAAAGACATGAATGGGCTTTGGAGAGGGAAGTGTTTCTTAAAGCATAACTGAAGTCTTGACTGAGGCCACCACACAGAAATCTTGAAGTTGTCAATCAGAAGGCATCATTGATGAAATGTTAAGAGAAGCAATGTGTTGATGTAAATACAACCCTTTAACTGTAAAGAATTAGTGTATAGAATTTATAAAAGATTTCTATAGACCAATAATGAATAAATGCTTGATTTGGAAGGTAAACAAAAGATGTAGCTGAGTAACTGACAGACAAGCTCACTGAACACATGAAACTGGGTGTGGTGGCACAAAGCTGCAGTCCCCACACTGAGGGGTGTGGTGGGACACAGCTGCAGTCCCCACACTGAGGGGTGTGGTGGGACAAGCTGCAGTCCCAGTACTGAGAGGACAAGTCAGGAATGAGTTTGAGGTCAGTCTGTGCTCCATAATGAGAGCCTATCTCAAAACAACAACAAATTCTTTCTAAAACACACAAGAAAACATGCTCAGTCTCTGAGCTGCAGTGATGTTAAACCCACAATAACAGTTACCTCTGATTCTTTCAATAGGCAATATTATAAAGCCTAAAAGTTGTAGGTCTTGGCATAGGTAAAGAGCACAGGCATTCTTAACCCCTGCTGGTAAAAAAGTAAATTGTGCCAATAATTTATAAATCAATTTGGCATCATCTGGTCAAGTTTAAGATCATCTTATCAACATAGACAGCAATCAGGCATGCACATGGCAGATGATGCAGTCTCCCTGCTTAAGCAATTGTCCATGAAGTAGCCTAAAATTTGCAAGCTCCTTTTCACTCCCCTCTCAAATTCTCTCCCGCCTCTGTTATCTTTTTTCTCTCATGCTTACTGGTGTCAACACCAAAATGCAATATAAAGCGCACACACACCAGCAAATGGCCCACGACAATGGAATCTCATGAAAACATACTTTAGTGACTCCTCCAAGAATGTTTGTAGCAGCTGTTTGCCATATCTTCAACATGCACAGATAAGCAAATGGCTTGACAAACTGTGTATTCCAAACACAGTGTATTACCACTTACAACTAAAGGCAAATGAACTAGGCCCACATATCAACCTATGTGAATAGCACACATGATAAGCTGAGAGAGGGGGGTGGAGAATAAGTCAAAGGAAATACCTAACAGTCTGTCAGGGCCCCTGCACACAAAGGCCACAGGAAGTTCTTCCCATGAGGCTTCCCTGGTGCTTCTCAGAAAGCCCTTCTCAGCCTTCTCTACCCAAAGCTCCATCTCTGTAGCCCTCTCCTGGCTTTTCTGCTTTCACTGCAAGTCTCTCACCTTGGTCTCTTCAACCAAATGTGGTCCAGCTATGACCACCAAATGAAGCAGAGGCCTGGGTGATATGAAGTCACAACATGCCCACACGGTTGGGCATGCCCGGCAGACCTAGACACTCCCGCCTAGTTATTTCTGGTTCAAAATTGCCATTTCTGGGTCAAAACATCTCGTGTGACTAGGTCTCCGTGGCTTTGTACGGTTGCGTAAAGTGCGCACAGCCATGTGATCTTCGCGCATGCGTGGAGTAGCCACATGCGTTCCTCTATGCATGAGCGGCCCACCCTTTAAAAAGCCGGTGCCATTTTGCACAGGTCTCTTTTCTCCTTTCTCTTGACTACGTGTGTCTCCCACAGGCCTGTCACGTCTGTCTCTTTCTCTCCTATCCGAATATACAACTCTTCTGTGGATTTGTCGTGTTTCGGGATGTCTCCTCGCAGGGTAAGAGCACCAAATAACTAACACTGGGCCTGGCTGGACCACTATTCCCAGCCTTGCTCCTGCAGCCACACCCTCATTACTGCCACAGCATGAGTGAATGTCACACTGGGGTCCCTGACCTGCTGCTACCTCTCCCCAGCTGAGGGCCTTTTCCGTGTCCACTTCCTGCTCACTGTGAGCTGCTCAGAGGAAGAGAGCAGTCAGGCACAGAAGACCGAAGAGCTCAGGAGTACCATAGAATCTAGAAAGAACCAAGAAGAGACTGGGCACAGCACATCGCCTCTTGCTTGAGAATCTGCTCCTGGCCAAGACAACAGGCTTCAGCCAGCGTGGCCACAGGCTCCAGCCATCGCTCAAGACAGCCATCACATTGTGTTTACTAGAAAATGCCTCATCTCATCTAAAGGGAAGCCCAGGCACACAGGAGCTCCCTACAAAATTAGCCTGAGCTCCTGAGAACCTTAGCATCATAGAAGAAAAAGGAAGCAAGGAAATGTTCCTGCTTAGAGGAAACCAAAACAGGACAGCTCAAAGCAATGCACAGTCCTGTGTGGCATGCTGAAAAGGAAAAAAAAATTAAAGAACATGAATGGGACAACCAAAGGAGTCTGCATGTGGGCTGTGGGTTATGCAGTCATGTTAGATTAAAGTCAAATGTCCTGATTTTAATTGAGGAATGATTAAAGATACTTATCATTTTGATGATTCTGGTTATATAAGAATTCATATTCAAAAAATAAAAATAAAGAATTCATATTCTTGAGAAATAAGTATTCAGAGGAAATATAGCAAATTATCTGAGACTTTCAAATATGTCAATAATAATAGCAAAAGCCAAGCATGGAGACGCACACCTGCAGTTTTAGCATAGAGCACAGGCACAGGGGTCCAGAGGTCACAGACAGTGCTAATAAATAATGCATGCAGAGAATATTAAAGGCATCCTAGCATCTTGTTATTTTGTCTGAGTATAGCTGAAATTTTCTTATCATTATTCTTATCACCTTTCTGTGAATTTGAAATCATCTAAAAATGAGAAGTTCAACATTTGAAGAGGAAAGAACCCTAGAGGGAATGCGTTGTTTTCCTTCTGTGAAACGGACTGCCATTTCCCTGTGAACCCTGCTTGAGTCTCAGGGACCAGAGAGACCACACACATGCCTCTGCCATTTGAAGGCAGTCACTGTGGCTCACACCCAGCCTCTATTCCTTCCTTGTCCAGTCTCAACTTTTGGCTCCTCCACCCTGACAAGACGCAGCCCGTCTCACATATGACTTCTAGTTTCTTGATCACCTCTTAACTGGTGAAGGATCCTGTCAGCAGCTTGTCTAAGGTGTCAAACATCCCAAGATGCCCAGCACAAAAAGTCAACCTCCCTGATGCCCACCACAGAAGACCGTACACAGAAAATCAATACTGGGAGGTCATTTCCTTGAACACTCCTCCACAGGGACTGCCGAGCTAAGATGTCATAAGATACTGTGGAAGCTCTGCAGCTGGAATGCTATTTTACTAAAATTGGCAGCCCAGGGTGGGGGGAGTGAGATTCTTTAAATCAGGAAGTATGCTTTGGGTAAAGTCTCTCCGTCTGGCGTGCCATCCTTTGCCAGGAGCAGGAAGCTGCCTAGAGTGAGGAATCTGTTTGCCAGCAGTCACAGAGAAGCAGGAGCAGCTGATGGGGGTGGAGGGCATGATGATAGGCAGCTTTCCAGGCCAGGGACCCTGCAGCCATCATTCATGATGGAGCACCTCAGGATTGGCAGGAGACTGTGACCCATCCCTGAGGCCCCTTGCTGTTTTCAGGTGAGGGTTCCTAACCTAACTTTAATATACTGGGCAGGCAGGAGCAGAGAGGGCTCCACTTAGAATAAAGAGCACAAACATACACAATTCAGAAGTCCATTTTATATGGTCTGCATGGTTCAATTTTTTTTTTCCAGTTTGCAGAAAACATGTATTAAGAGTAGCACATTTTCTTCAAAGGACTCCTTGCTTAGCAGAAAAATCTCAACAGCTCTCATCGCTGTAATCAGACACTGCAAGAAACAGGCGCCCCTGCTCCCCTGAGCCACCGCTTGTAGCTCCACTGCACGCCCCTGGCCCTGAGCTTCTGGGCTGCTTAACCTTTATCTGTTGTTCTCCTCATACTGTATTTGTTTTTCTGTGTCCTTGACTCCGCTCAAGGCAGGAGGTGGAAAGATGTCTAGAGGGAAGCTTTGTAAGAAACATCTTCTCTGCCTACTCCTGTGCTCTGTACACTCCATCTTGCCTCTTCAACTCAGAACACTTACAAGGGCACATGCAAATCAGACCTCTGATGTTGCTTCCCATCTACAATGGCCGTCCTTCCTCAGGACTCCAGCCATGCTTGGCAGCTCCATCTTTCACCAGAAAACCCTTCCATAGCCTCATCTCTCCATAAATCCTCTCTCCCCTGCCCCCCACCCCGCTCCTCTCCTCCCCTCTCCCTCTACTTCTCCCTGCCCCCTCCCTTCCTCTCCCTTTCTCTCTCCCTTTTTTCCTCCTCCATGCCTCTCTCTCCCTCTCATTTTCTGGTGTTAGCAATTGAACCCAAGGCTTCTTCTATGCTACTGAACTACACCCCAGCCCAATAAATCCATTATTAATTAAAGTATCCAATGTGTCATATCCCCTCTCCCAACTTCCTTCAAGACCTGAGATGCCTAGTTCAGAGGATAAGCTGTAGATGGCTTTCCTCAAGTCTGTCCCTTCACTTCTACTGCTCAGCCATGTTGGCTGTCCCCAGTACCCTATGGTCAGCCAGCCTAAAACATTAATCTTGAGTGATGAGGAGCCAGTGCCAGAGTTATGAGGATGGGGGAGGGGAGGATGAGGGAAGGCCACAGACAAGCAACATAAAGGCCAAGGGAGGTATGCTCAAAACCTCTCATTCCTAAAGAGCCTAAAATAATAGCTTGAGGTGGTGTCTCCAAATGAGGTCATCCATTTAGTACAGAGATGGTCTACCATAACTGAACAAAGATAAGAACTCTCATTTTAAACCTATGAGAGCCACATAATAATGCAAGGTGAATTCAAGATCTTTTTCAAAAGAATCAATCTCTTGGTTAATTGTGTGCAGTATTGTGGGAGCATGCATGAGCGCGTGCACATGGCTGAAAGTCCTAACTCTTCAATGTAAGCTTCTGTGCATCACGATGTTCAAATCCTGTCTTGCTTCTCTTTGTTTTCTTTCACATAGCACAAGGCTCCAAACTAGAACTGTCCCAGGCCTCTTTCACCTCTGGGAACCCCAAGCCAAGGCTTCTTCTTACAGGGCCAGACAAGGTCCTACATGTCACCTGCAGCCTGACCTAAGGATGGGTGACAGAGGCCCCTCAGAACTAACTGGGGGACACCAATTGCAACAGAAATGAGCTTTGCCTGGGCAGGGGATGAGCAAGTTCCTGGGATGGAGATGAAGAAGGAGAGCAGCCAGAAGCCATGGTTCTTACCAGCCTCTTCCTCTACAGACCTCAGGCTTGGTTCCCCTCGTCCCACCTGCTGGAAGCCTCCTCTTCAACTGCCCCATTCAACTGCCACTCCCACCACTCCTGAAGAGGGAACTCTGAGGGAGCCAACATTCCCTCAGGCCCACATCAAAGGGCCTCATCCCAGGATTGATCCATAGGATCAACGCTCCCACAGTGGGTCTTAAAAGCTCACAAGGCCTGCCGGCATAACCTTCCTCCAGCCTATCACAGCATACCTTTGTCCATGAGGAGATGAGTCTTCCTCCAACCTGCATCCCATTGGGTGAGGAAACTGAGGAGCAGAGACCTCCCACAGCTGGCTCCAGCACAGGACAGCAGAGCTGAGGTCATTGACTGCCACTCCAGGCCCTGCCCATTTCTGGACCCATGTTCCTCTTGAAAATGTCAAGTGTAGGGGCTAGAAGGCAGTAAGAAAACAAACTTCAAAATAGAAACTCTCATTTGTTCACTCATTCATTCATTTAACAGAAATCAAGGGGCAATTTGAGTTCCTATTTTTTTCCCTCTTGCATCGAACAAATGCTCAGCCTGAGGCTAGAACTCACTCTTGTACACAGGACTCTACAGTGATCACTGCATACTTGGAGGCAGAGGGCTTGGCTGATTCCTTAGTGGCTTCTGTACCTTGCTCAGAGTAGTTGACCAATCACAAAGTTGTAGAAGGGTGCCACTGTGGCCATGAATGAGTTCAGAAGGAGTGGAACCTCTGATCTCAGAAACAGCAAACCGTTATTGGCTTCAAAGTGCTGTTGAACCTCCCAGATGACCTCTGAGCAGTGCACCTGGCCTGACCTTTCAGCTGACCTCTGCCCAGCATACCTGGCCTGACCTCCCAGTTGACCTCTGCCCAGTGCACCTGGCCTGCAGAACATCTTTTGCTGTGGCCCAGTTGGGTTTTGCTTCCCCGAGTTTTAGTCACCTACAGACAACTGAAAATATTAGATGGAAGACTCTAGAAGCAAACACTTCAGAAGGTTTTATTTAATTGGAGCCCATTGTGAGGAGGGTGACAATGCTTGGACTCCCTGACTCTGGACATCACCACTGTCAATCAGATCAATTGTCAACAGAATCGTTGTGCTCATATTCAAATGACCCTTATTCTGCGTAATCACAACCCAAAATGCAGGAGCTGTGATGCTGGCAATTTTATTATGCATATGAATGTTCTGTTTTATTATTCTTTACTGTGGTTATTCTCTTACTGTACCTAACTCCTGCATTTCATTTTATCACGTACAACAGAGGGCTCAGGGCCAGGTGCTGTCTCAGACTTCCACTGGGGGCTCTTGGAATATGTTCCCCACAGACTACAGGAGCTTGCTCTATTTTAAACCTGTCAGGTCTCAGCTTTGCTTCTTCCTGCCAATTCCCCCCTCTGGCGGCTGTTTCTGGCTTCTACATTTCCTGGAGAAATTCACTTGCATTTCTTCGCCTGCAATAAATCTGATGTTTTTCTCCTTACCCTGAAGGGAGATAGAAAGGCCACTGGACAACTGGGTAGTAAAATGGATGCTTCAAGGGGATGGACTCGGGGCAGGTTCTCTGTACACATGCCTGGAGTGCCTGGCTTCACGTGCTCCCCTCCTCTATGGATGCAAATTGCTGCTAATAATATCATTTGACATTTATAAAGCCCTTTGCTTGATCTTCACAACAGCCTCGGGATGCCTCCTAAGCCCGGCCAGACTCCCTTTCAAAGTCTTCCAAACAAATCCAGTTACAGCATACTTACCAATGGAGGATGCTGAATTTAACCCTCATCTTCATGCAAGGCACAGCAGAGATGGATTTCTACTAAGACAATATTTTGGTGCTACATCAAAGGGTACCAAAGATGGAATCTTGAGGTCAGATTCTGGAGCAGAATGATACAGAGGGACTGTAGGTCTCTGCATAAAGGAGTCTTTCCAAAGAGATGAGCTCTCACCTCACACAGCACCCACGGGGGCTCATCCTAGATCAGGGAGCAGAGACTCAGCTGAGTGAGCATACCTGGGAGAGTGGAAAGAGCCCAAGAATGCATGGCAGGATGATAAGAAAAGCCGGGCATCCTCGATAGAGCCTGGCACAATGGCACACCCCATCTCAGCGCTTGGCAGCAAGAAGGACTGAACCAGAATGGTCATTAGCTTCTTCAGGTCAGCCTGGGATACAATGAGGTCAGCCTGGGATACAAAGCAAGATGCTAGGATGAAAGAGGAGGAAAGGAGAGGGGGGGGGGTGAGAAAGAAGGAAGGAAGGAGAGAAGGAAGGAAGGAAACCTTGTTATACTTCTCATCCTTTGAAAAATTCTAAATATATACTGTTAAACTGAAGATCTCGAGCCCAAGGATATCTAAAATAAAAAGATTTGTCAATTGCTAGACATACTATCTAGAAAAGGGACCAGGTCCTGGGCCAAGTGTCCAAAGTTCCCAGCAGCAAGCTAAGTAGCCCCTGAAAAATGTCCTCCATGGAGCAGAGTTGAGACCTTGATTTTTTTTTCCCCTTGGGGAAGAGAAGCCTGTGGAAGGTCCACCCCACCCTCACCCCAACCACCACACCCTCACGACCCCATCCCCACCCCATCCCCACGCCATCCTCACCACATGCCCACCATACCCCCACTCCATCACACCCCCAGCACCCCATCCCCACCCCACACCCACACCATCTCCACCATACTCGCCACCATACCCCCACCCCACCCCACCCCCACCACCCCATCTTCACCCCATCCCCACCCCACCCCACCCCATCCTACCCCCACCATACCTCCACCCCACCACGCCCCCACCCCACACACACCCCACCACACCATACCCCTCCACCATACCCCCACCCCACCCCACCCCCACCACCTCATTCCCACACCTACACCATCCCCACCACACCCCCACCATAACCCCACCCCACCACACCCTCTCCACCCCATCCCCACCCCACACCCACAATATCCCTACTCCCACCCCACCCCACCCCCAGCTAAAGACAGGAGGGGCAGATAACACAGGATGGGAAACTGGGAAGCAGGACATGGCCATTAGAGTTACCATGCTCCTATGCTTTGCTGCTTGCCTATCCCTCCTGTCTTTTCCTCCTCTGTCTTAAAGTCAGATAGCAAGCAAGCCTGTTCAAACCAGTGATGGGCTTCAGAGGAAGACACGTCTGCCAGAGTCAGGGCCCCTCTATCATATCAAAAGGATGAATTAGATGAATGTCATTACTAATTTTTTCCATGCTCTGGGCCTCTTTGATACTCCAATATATTTGCAGGATAGTTTTTTAAAATGTCCAAGACAAGATACATAAAACTACAGAGAGCCAACTATACTAAAACAGGTTATGATTTAAAACAACAACAAAAACAAAAAAAACAAGGCTGAATATTATGAAACCTAGTCTGCTGTGTTGATACACTAAGTAACACGATCTAGAAGGAGGTCTCCTGACCAAAAGCCCACAGCATCAATACATGTGAGGGTTGTGAAAATTGGGCAACTAAATAAGATTTGAGAATGCCCATTGGTGGGGCGGTCCACATAAGGGGCATGGATATGATGTGTTTGGTTACCTCTGTCATAATAAAGGGAAATGCTAAAGTTCAATTCCTTTTTCTATTCTTTTTTCTATTTTAGCCCACAGGCCCATGTACCACAGGGAAACTTCCAGATTGGCAATCTGTGAGTTTGCTTCCAGCATTGACATGGCTGAAGTCCACAGACCTATCAGATGAAACAGGGGCTAGAATGGGGATATGTGAGAGAAAGAGTTAGGGTTTCTTTTTTCTGAGATAGAGTTTGCTATTGTAGCCTATGGTGATATATTGCACACCCCAATAAAATTTACCTGGGGCCAACACTTAAGAGGTAGAGCCAGGCAGATCTCTGTGAGTTCGAGGCCAGCCTGGTCTACAGAACAAGATCCAGGACAGGCACCAAAACTACAAAGAGAAACCCTGTCTCAAAAACAAACAAAAAAACAAACAAACAAACAAAAAGCTTACCTGGGCGTCAGAGGACAGACCCAGCCACTAGATTAGACATAGAGGCCAGACAGTGATGGCACACACACCTTTAATCCTATCACTCGGCAGACAGAGAGCTGTCTGGATCTCTGGAAGAAAGATGGCAGGGCAAAAGGTATATAAGGCATGAGGAAACAGGAACTCGCGGCCTTGAGACTGAGGATTTCGTAGAAGTAAGAACTTGTGGCTGGCTTGCTCTGCTTCTCTGATCTTTCAGTTTTCACCCCAATATCTGGCTCCAGGTTTTTTTTATTCTTAAGACCGTTTAAGATTCATGTTACAGTAGCCCCAGGTGTCTTAGAACTTACTGTG